>NC_138056.1:63046562-63244062 GCF_964194185.1 Rhinolophus hipposideros
TTTCCACTTTTATTACTTAGCTTAGCATTGATCTGTGTGTCTACTTGCTTTTTATATTTGTCATGAAGGCTATACTCTTCTGAGATAGCCAGATCATTTTTAATCCAATTTGGAGGTTCTTGAAGAGTAATTTAAATGTAATTTACCGTCCAGTTAAAAAGACTGCCTCTATTATCTTTCCATCTCCACAGACTATAGCCTGGTGCTGTACATAGGAGGAACTCAATCATTTCTTTAACAGTTGACTAAACCTACAGAGAAAAGTTCTTTCCTTAAAAGGTCTTTTATAGAGACAACTTCAATTTCCAGAAGTCCACAGGAATGATTGGTATCTCAAACAAACGGCTTTTGATTGTATGTGTAAGAAGCTAATGAGCATTGCAGTGTACACAATAAATTTCAAGTGGTCACTGGCCCCTTCACAGACAGACCTACACTAGGCCTGGACTGGCCCTACCTAGCCTAGCTAGTTCCTTCTCAGATCATGGCAGGAGAGAGACAGGTCCCACGTGCTTTAGCATTTTGAAGCAAATGACAAGTGATTGTGTAACGCATACATTTTAAAGTTCTCTCAAAAATCTCAGATAAGCAAGATTTTACTCTGTTTTCTGGTGGGCCATAAATTTCCTATCCCCTGCCTGGCCTCTAACTAACTACTGAAGCTTTTTATTTTGGCCCGAAGGACTGAGACAGAATTCCAGTGCAGAGCTTCAGCTGTTGTATTTCGTTCAGGTTTTATGTTTGGTGCCAACAGTGGCTCATGGGTGGCTCTGAGATAGGGCAATACAGGAGAGACCAGAACTAAGAGTTGAATTACGATGGGGGCATATTGGATCCCAAGATACATACAGATAGAGAATTAAAAATCTTTTTTTAGATCTACCTCTCCTTTCAATCATTGAACACATTTATGAAGCACCTTCTTTATGCCAGATAGTGTGCTATATACTAGATAAATAAAGATTAATAAGATAAGCACAGCTTTTGCTCAGTTGCCAAAAGTCTACAAGAAACTGTAGATTCCAAGAAAACAAGAAGAATTTAGTTGTCAATGATTCAAATATAGCAGGAGAGAATAAGCAGGTAATGTATTCTAACAAAATGGATAGTACTTTGAAGAGGGAAAGAAGTGTCAGAGAGCCCACTTTGGACCTGACATATGAGCATGGCATCCAGAGACAACAGAACTATGAAGTTCTACTCAAGGTCAGAAACTGGCGTCCCTCCATCCCTGCCATACATATCTTGCGGGGTATGTAGAAATCTGTTGTGACTTGAGTAAGGATGGACTTACCTGGAAACTCTGCAGTGGGACACCGTATGCTATGTTGCATTCATCATTCACAGTTGCATGTTGGTGCCACTTCCTGGAGGTGACCATTATTCAGATATCTCTATATTTGTTTCCTCTGAGATGCTGAAGTGAAATGATTCCTACCTTCTTGCGAGGGTCTGTGAATCGAACATTGGACTCCCACTCAGTTCCGTAGTGCTATTTACAGAAAACTTGCCAGCTTGCTTATGAGATCATTGAACTTCTTGTTGTTGTCATCACAAAATGGTCATGTTTGGATGGTGAAGTAAAAAAATCATGCCGCCAACAAAGATGATATTGTTTAATATCCACATTTTGGGCCTAAAATCAAATTCTTCACCTTTTGTTAGATTTACTTCCTTTTTAAAAACAAGCAAATGGCTTATTGAATCAGGTTTTATGTGAGCATGACTTTTTCATTTCCAGACATGGAAAAGTTTATTTAATAAGTATGTAGTAAGAAGTATGGATACAGCTGTAGCTGCTGCATGTTTTAATAGACACATTATATAACTGCCCTCTCAATCTTGGAGGAGAATGATGATGACATTTAAACTGTCTATATGTCTGCCATACTACAGTACTTCGAAAAGCAAGAAAAATCCAGATATAATTGAATAACCAAGACCTTTAACTTTTAACTTAAAAGAATCTAGACATACAAGCACGTGTGTTATTTGAGAAGTATCAGAATGAGAGAAGTAAAAAGCAACCGGATGAAGGATTCTGCTTTATACTGTCCACTACCTTACGAACTACATTCTCTACATTCTTCAAGTTTTGTGTTCCCTGTGCCTTTCTTCTCATCCTCAACAGTCCCAGATTTCACACCACTGCAGATTTTAGGGGCAGAGCTCTAAATTTCTGCATTTTTATGGATCATAGCCCTTCCCATTTCACATATGTCAAAGTGGGCACCAGTTTCTCCGTTTCGTAAGGATTAAGCCTTACGTTCTTGGTTTTGAGACTGGTTCAGATTATCAATAATTTCCTACTTCACCAGAAGCCTGTCAAAAATGTAATGAATAGAATGGTTACAAGTTGGAGCAACTGCCTTATGATTTTTCATGTCTAGTTTTATGTCTGTGTGTGCATGTGTGTGTTTTGGGGTGTGGGGGAGTGAAGAATAGAACAGTAGTCAGAGAAAATCCTCATGACTTACATACAAAGCAAATAGCAACTTGTGAAGAATTCTCCATGCCTGAACAAAATGCCCCTCACCAAAGGAGTGTTTAGGATAAAGTCGGTTTTGATAGGGTGAAATAATACCAATTCCATGTAGCAAAACTTATCTTTAGGGTAATCTGAAACCAAACGACCACGTGATAGCCTTCTGAAATGATCTCTGTAACCCTCTTTTTCGTAAGGTAGAACACAGAATATGGTTTAGGTAAAAATACCTTTTCACCACCTGCATTGGCATATGGCAGCCCAATCTGTTTCTCTTCTCACAAGGCTGGGAATAAGAAAGTCCTAAACATTCTTAACGGAAAAGTCTCCCCTACAAACTCTGATTTCCCAGTTTTAATGTACACAGTGCTATGTTGTTGTTTTAAACCTGGATTAAGAAGATAGTTCTCTAAAATTCACAATTTTACCAGAAAACTCATTTCATTAGCTTTTAAATACTTCTAAAAGAGAAGTCTCTCATTTTGTTGCAGAATGAGATGGAACGAGTACAAATAGTTGCTTTCTACTTGCCATGTTGCAGTAAAGTAGCCTTTACATGAAAAGTTAATCTTCAGAATATGACCCCATTGTAACTCATTTCCCCATTGATTTCTATATATTGTAGGGAACACTGGGAACACGTTTAAGATTGAACCAATCCTGGGCATCATCACTGTTTCCAAAGAACCAGACATGACGACGATGGGTCAGTTTGTCCTGTCAGTCAAAGTCACGGATCAGGGTTCCCCGCCCATGTCTGCCACTGCAATTGTGCGCATTTCTGTCACCATGTCTGATAATTCTCACCCCAAGTTCACTCACAAAGACTACCAAGCAGAAGTAAATGAAAATGTTGATATTGGAACATCAGTCATTCTAATCTCTGCCATCAGTCAATCTACCCTCATTTATGAAGTAAAAGATGGAAACATTGATGGGATCTTTACCATAAATCCGTACTCTGGCGTCGTCACCACTCGGAAGGCACTGGATTATGAGCGTACATCCTCTTACCAGCTCATCGTACAGGCCATTAACATGGCAGGAATGGCTTCCAATGTCACAGTCAATATTCAGATTGTTGATGAAAATGATAACGCCCCAGTTTTTCTCTTTTCTCAATATTCGGGCAGCCTAAGTGAGGCTGCCCCAGTTAATAGCATTGTCAGGAGCTTGGATAACAGCCCACTGGTGATTCGAGCCACCGATGCCGACAGCAACCGGAATGCTCTGCTTGTGTATCAGATTGTGGAGTCCACGGCCAAGAAGTTCTTCACAGTGGACTCCAGTACAGGTGCAATCAGAACAATTGCCTCTCTGGACCATGAAACCATCTCCCATTTCCATTTTCATGTGCACGTGAGAGACAGTGGTAGCCCCCAGCTGACCGCAGAGAGTCCCGTGGAAGTCAACATAGAGGTGACAGATGTGAATGATAACCCACCTGTTTTCACTCAGGCTGTGTTTGAAACTGTCTTACTTCTACCTACCTACGTTGGAGTGGAGGTTCTGAAAGTTAGTGCCACGGATCCTGACTCCGATGTGCCCTCTGAACTGATGTACAGCCTAATGGAAGGCAGCTTGGATCATTTTTTAATTGACTCAAATAGTGGAGTGCTCACCATAAAAAACAACAACCTCTCCAAAGATCACTATATGCTGATAGTTAAAGTGTCTGATGGAAGGTTCTATAGTACGTCCATGGTTACCATCTTTGTTAAAGAAGCCATGGACAGCGGCCTCCACTTTACACAAAGCTTTTATTCCACCTCCATCTCAGAGAACAACACTAATATAACCAAAGTTGCTATTGTCAATGCAGTTGGAAATCGCCTTAATGAGCCCTTAAAATATAGCATCTTAAACCCAGGAAATAAGTTCAAGATAAAATCTACCTCAGGGGTCATTCAGACCACCGGAGTCCCCTTTGACCGTGAAGAACAGGAGTTATATGAGCTGGTGGTGGAAGCCAGCCGCGAGATGGACCATCTGCGTGTGGCTAGGGTGGTGGTCAGAGTTAACATCGAAGACCTAAACGACAATTCTCCAGTCTTTGTGGGCCTCCCTTATTATGCTGCTGTGCAAGTTGATGCTGAACCTGGGACTCTGATTTACCGGGTGACAGCCATTGACAAAGATAAAGGTGCAAATGGAGAAGTGACCTATGTCCTCCAGGATGACTATGGCCACTTTGAAATTAACCCTAATTCAGGTAATGTTATTTTAAAAGAAGCATTCAACTCTGACTTGTCCAACATTGAGTATGGAGTCACCGTCCTAGCCAAAGATGGTGGAAAACCCTCTTTGTTCACGTCTGTAGAACTTCCCATTACTATTGTCAACAAAGCAATGCCTGTGTTTGATAAACCCTTTTATACAGCATCCGTCAATGAAGACATCAGAATGGACACACCTATTCTAAGCATCAATGCCACCAGTCCAGAAGGCCAAGGCATCATATATATCATTATTGATGGGGATCTTTATAAACAATTCAACGTTGACTTTGACACTGGGGTCCTGAAAGTCATCAGCCCTTTGGATTATGAAATTACATCTGTTTACAAGTTGACAGTAAGAGCCAGTGACGCCCTTACTGGTGCTAGGGCTGAAGTCACCGTTGACTTGCTGGTTAATGATGTAAATGACAACCCCCCTATTTTCGATCAACCCACATACAATACCACATTATCAGAAGCATCTCTCATTGGGACACCTGTTTTGCAAGTTGTCTCTACTGATGCAGACGCAGAAAACAATAAAATGGTACATTATCAGATTGTCCAGGATACTTACAACAGCACAGATTACTTTCACATAGACAGCGCAAGTGGCTTAATCCTGACAGCAAGGATGCTGGACCACGAGTTGGTGCAACACTGTACTTTGAAAGTCAGAGCGACAGATAATGGCTTCCCATCACTGAGCAGTGAGGTCTCGGTTCATATCTACATCTCGGACATAAATGACAACCCTCCAGTTTTTAATCAGCTCATTTATGAGTCCTACGTGAGTGAATTAGCCCCCCGGGGCCATTTTGTAACCTGTGTGCAAGCGTCTGATGCAGACAGCTCTGATTTTGACCGGTTGGAATATAACATTTTATCTGGGAATGACCGGACAAGTTTTCTGATGGATAGCAAGAGTGGCATTATCACACTGTCCAACCACCGAAAGCAGCGGATGGAGCCTCTGTACAGTCTCAATGTGTCAGTCTCTGATGGGTTGTTCACTAGTACTGCCCAGGTGCATATTAGGGTACTCGGGGCTAACCTATATAGCCCTGCCTTTTCCCAAAGCACCTACGTTGCTGAGGTTAGAGAGAATTTGGCAGCTGGGACAAAGGTAATTCACGTTCGAGCCACGGATGGGGATCCAGGGATGTATGGGCAGATCAGCTATGCCATCATCAATGACTTTGCTAAAGATCGATTCCTCATAGATAGTAATGGACAAGTCATCACTACAGAAAGGCTTGACCGGGAAAACCCTCTGGAAGGAGACATTAGTATTTTTTTGAGGGCTCTAGATGGTGGAGGGAGAACGACTTTCTGCACTGTGAGAGTGATTGTTGTGGATGAAAATGACAATGCTCCCCAGTTCATGACAGTGGAATATAGAGCCAGTGTCAGGGCAGACGTTGGAAGGGGCCACTTAGTCACTCAGGTTCAAGCCGTGGATCCAGATGATGGAGCAAATTCAAGGATTACTTATTCCTTATATAGTGAGGCTTCGGTCTCGGTGGCTGACCTCCTGGAAATTGATCCTGACAATGGCTGGATGGTCACAAAGGGCAACTTTAACCAGCTGAAAAACACAGTCCTGTCCTTCTTTGTCAAAGCAGTAGATGGGGGCATTCCAGTAAGGCACTCCCTCATTCCTGTCTATATCCATGTCTTGCCCCCTGAAACCTTTTTGCCTTCATTTACCCAGTCTCAGTATTCATTTACTGTTTCAGAAGATACAGCCATTGGGAGCACAGTGGACACTCTAAGGATTTTGCCCAGTCAGAATGTTAGGTTCAGCACAGTTAACGGGGACCGGCCAGAAAACAACAAAGGGGGTGTCTTCATCATAGAACAGGAAACAGGCACCATCAAGCTTGACAAACGCCTTGATCATGAGATCAGCCCAGTTTTCCACTTTAAAGTAGCAGCCACCATACCCCTGGACAAGGTAGACATTGTGTTTACTGTGGATGTAGATATCAAGGTGTTGGATTTGAATGACAACAAACCAGTCTTTGAGACTTCGAGTTACGAAACCATCATAATGGAAGGGATGCCTGTCGGCACCAAACTCATGCAGGTGAGAGCCATCGATATGGATTGGGGAGCCAATGGGCAGGTCACTTACTCCCTCCACTCAGATTCCCAACCAGAAAAGGTAATGGAAGCATTCAATATTGACAGCAACACAGGCTGGATCAGTACCTTGAAGGACCTGGATCACGAGACAGACCCCTCATTCAGCTTCTCCGTGGTGGCCTCTGACCTTGGAGAGGCCTTCTCTCTTTCTTCCACGGCTTTAGTCTCTGTCAGGGTGACAGATATAAATGACAACGCCCCAGTCTTTGCCCATGAGGTGTATCAAGGGAATGTGAAGGAGAGCGACCCTCCAGGCGAGGTGGTAGCCATCCTCAGCACGTGGGACAGAGACACTTCTGACGTTAATCGCCAAGTGAGCTACCACATTACAGGTCAGTCTACCACCCTTGGTTTTCAATATGTGCTCTGCTTTCTAAAGATGGAAGGTCGCAGGGGGCAAGATGGAAGGTCGCAGGAGAGAAAAAGGAAGATGAGATGAGAAGTTGAGAGGAATAACTTCTCTCTGGGGCTGAGTAAAAGATCTTTGAGTAGACTCAGTTTTTCAGTTGTTGGTTGTTGCTAACTCCGCCTTAGTTTGGAGTTCATTGGTTTGCCTGTGACAGATTACCTAAATCGGTACCCAGTCCTTGAGTCACTTTTTGTCATTTAAAAGGGATTCCAGCCAAGTATCCCAGTTGAAAAAAAAAAATGAAAATAAGGGCTCTTTTTGGTAAGGAAATAATTTTAAAATATATTCTTTTTTTCTACTTTTTGTAGGGGTAAAAAGAAATAAGCAAATAGTTGACCCCAGGAAGCTTCGTTTACAAGTTTCTACTGATAGTAAAAACTCGTATGTGCACACATGTACAAATTAGAGAGCCTGGTTTGACCTTTTGCTGGAAAATCCTAAGTTATAACTCTAAGCCAAAGATATTTCTTCTGACGACTCAATTTTCTTTGATCCCCTTTCTGTCTTCCCAAAGAGTAGGTAACAGTTCAAGAGGAAAGCCAAGATAGATGAATGAGGTCACCCAGAGGGCACAAAATATGTCACCATTGCTCTGAGGGCCCAAGGATTTCATGTCAGAGTGAAGAAAAGATGTCTTGATCAGGGGTAGCTTTCCAGGGATGACTGGCTTTAAATACAGAGAGGATAGATAAAGTGGGTGGTGTAGTAGCAGTCTTCCTAAAAACTATTTTGGGGTTTTAAATCTAATATTTTGATGTTGTGACATTCAGAGGCAGAACATAAGCATATTGCCAAAAGACTTTAAAGAATCCATCAATACTTGTATTCAGGTGGCTTCCTTTTAGAAAAACTACATTATTCAACGTGAAAAATGAATTAATTAGAATGCCCTCAGGACACAGAATCTGCTTAAGTACGTTAGTGGGAAAGTTAATTAATCACTGTAGAGTAAGAGCCACAGGAGAGCATATGTGTCAACGCCCAGGATTTCCACTTCTTTCCCATATTACTCTTCTTTATGAAACTGTTTTCTTGATGCTTTCTGCCTGAAGTTCTTTATGCATTTTATGCTTTATCTGATACCTTCCCTTTTTTTACTAAAATGTGTATTTCTGTAGTAAAGACATGAGCCATAGTGGTAAGGAAAGAAAGGTGAGTAAAGTATCACTTTGACTTATTTGCATTTAGTTTCAGACAAAAAGCTTTTTAAGTATTCTGAGAGATACTTTTTCTGTTTGGAAGAATTGTTAAATCCTCAGCTTTAAATATTTATACATTGTCTCTGAATTCTCAATGGATGATTTAAAGAAACCATCCCATCAACAAGTAATGAGAACAGAGTAGCTTAAAGCTACTGCTACTATTAGCAGTGCCGACCACCAACTGATTTTAATGGGATTTAATTTTTGCTCTTGCTGTAGCACAACTTGGCTGGGCTGCCGCAAATTAACAAAGGTCCATTAATCATTTTATTCAACCAAAGAACAGTGTGGTCCTGCACCAAAAGCATTTAATAGGTTAAACTTGTACATGCTGAAATAGCATCCAGTTGCAGCCTAATTCCATCCTAGACAGTCATGGAGGAAAGCGATTTCTCAGGGAAGACCCCACGCCTCACCAGAGCAGGTTTCTCTACCTCGACACTATTGACATTCTGCGTAGATAAGTCTTATTGTAAGTGGCCGTTCTGTGCATTGTAGGATGATTAGCAGCATCTCTGGACTCTAACCAATGGATTCCAGTAGCATCACCCTCATGACCCCTGATGTGACTTTCAAAAATGTCTCCAGACATGGACACATGTCTACCGGGGTGGAGGGTGAGGGTAGGGGTGGGGAGGTACCGTCACTCCCAACTGAGATCCACTACCCTAGAGGAATGTGCAGCCCTCGCCCTTCCTGCACTGTCTGTCCAGTATGGTCCATTTACCCCATGTTTGCCCCACACTGCTGAGGCCCTAGACAACCCACCTCCCCGCCCCTGCCCCATGCCTTTTAATGGAGAGTGCAGAGTCTGGCTCAAAATGCCACTACTTCCTATTCCATCCCTTCGGCAGCACTATGATCTTCAACCTCCCTCCTCTTTTAAAGATTTATTATAAGAAGCTGAAATGGCTCCATTTTTCCAATGAAGTAGCTGCCAGTATGCAGTATGTTTCCTTATTTATTTGTTTCTTGTCCGTCTTCCCCAATAAGATGTGAGCTCCAGCAGGAGAGCAGGAATTTTTGTCAGTTTTGTCCACTGCTGTAGCCTTCGGCCTGGCACACTGCCTGGCCAAGAGCAGGTGATAAATACTCGTTGAATGGCCAAACAAATGAAACAGTGATGATCTAACTGGATTCCGGGCTCCTTGCCAGTTGTCTGGTCCAGTCTTCCTCCATGTTTGAAGTAACATTATTTCCGTTTTTGGGATTAGAAGGTCAAGGTAGTTGTTTTCCCTCCTTTTCCTATCTTCTCCAAGCCACTTTTGTCACCATGTAATTTGATGATGTGGGAAAGTAATATTGCTGGGACCCCTGTCAGTGTTTCAGCATCATAAAAAGCTGTTCCACTTCATCTCTTCTACTTTTCTTCCGCTTTCACCAGCTTCACTCTGATAAATTTGATCTAAGTGCAGTGCTTATCTTTGAACAGCTCCTTAAATGACCCCTCGTTAAGGCTATTTGATACCGGTGGGTCTTCCTCTGTCACACAAACTTTTCTCCCCCAAACTCTAGTCCTTATAAGAAGAGTGCAGCTGTCTGATAAAGCCTTCATTAAAAGATTCCTTAATAGAACTGACTGTCTTTCCTTGATTGCATAATCAACAGCTAATGAAATTGTCTCGATAACAAGAGCTACAGTGTATTACATCCTCTCTTGAGACAAAGTGGAAAGACAATTGTATCATCCTGAGAAGAGGATTGATTGTTCACAGTTTGAATTTGATTGTCATTAAGGGGAACCAAACAAGAGATCATCTCCAGCTTCTCTAAGTGCATTTTATTCTCTTGGAAAGTTATCGTTTTGCTTTCAACATAAGCCAAGCATATAAATATCAGGCACAAGAATCAAAAGGAAGTAAGAATCAACCAATATCGTAAATGATACAGTTTGAGGGGACGCCTGGATGACCCTACACAGACCTCTCACTGTTGGTGTAGAACAGAGCTTTTCATTGCACATCTTCCAAAACTTTTTTCACTACAGGAGGTAACCCCCGAGGAAGATTTGCCCTGGGCCTGGTACAGAGTGAGTGGAAGGTCTATGTGAAGAGACCTCTAGATAGAGAAGAACAAGACATTTACTTCCTCAATGTCACCGCCACCGATGGGCTCTTTGTGACACAGGCCATGGTGGAAGTGACTGTCAGTGATGTGAATGACAATAGCCCAGTGTGTGATCAGGTGAGATTTGTGGATATATTAGATATATTGCTGATTTTCACTCCCCTTCTCTAAAATTTAATCAAACGCCATGTCCCTTAACTGATTAAAGCCAGGTTAATGTCTGCTCTTATTTCCTTAATAAGTGGGCTCCAATGGGATATGAGAGGGTGGCGTCTAGAATGAAATATTATAAACATGGAAAGGGTGTATGCAGCACGCTCAGGTACCACATTTTGCCCACAAAAACAAGCACAAAACCATTTGCCTTTCAATAACTTTTAAGGAATCATAAAGGACCTTATGGCTCCTTCTGTCTAAATCACTGATTTCATAAAAGAGACATGGACCGCGAGAAAGCATAAGTTACTCTTTTTATATGAGCTTACACAGCTGGTTCATGGCTGTGTTGGCTGTGAACCCAGATCTCCAGGGTCCTCGGGAGGTAGCCTTTTCACCAGAGAACAAACCGTGACAGCCAATGCAAGGTGCCAGAACTAGCTTTTATTTTCTTTCTTACTGAGATTAAATCGGTATTAATGTACCTTCTCCTCACCGTGCGAACCAAGAGACCATATTGGTGTTCTGCAGCTGAGAAAAAGTATTGCAACTAGATTTAATCTTTCACACTAATGCCAAAGGGTAGCCATGCCTCTTTAAAAAGTTGACAGGTCCCAAGGACTCAGTGGTGCTGAACAGAAAAGAGGACCATGATCAATATACGATGTGTGTCATGGTTCCACAGCGGCAAGGTTTTTTGTCTGTTTTCTTCGCTGTTGTCCTCCTAGTATCTAAGCACCTAGCACATAGTAAATGCTCAATCAGTATTTGTTGAATGAGTGAGCATGGGAGAGGCAGGGCAAGAGGTACACCATGTTTCATCATGTATTATAAGATGGTTCTACAGTGCAGGAAAAAATAACGAAAGCTAAAATATATGAATGCATTTTTAAAGAAATCATTTATCATTGCTAACTATGGCAATTGCTCCACAACTACTAATGATTTAATTACCTTTCTTGACCTTTGTCTAGGTTGCCTACACAGCATTATTCCCTGAAGACATTCCATCAAATAAAATCATCCTGAAGGTCAGTGCCCAGGATGCTGATATTGGATCCAATGGAGATATACGATACTCACTCTATGGATCTGGACACAATGAATTTTTTCTAGATCCAGAAAGTGGTAAGGTGAAATTTATTCTTTGGGTAGATGCCATTGTTAACGCATGAAAAGTTAAACTCTCTTCAGGTCTCATCACTATTGGGTAGCTAATATACAAGAGCCTTGATATGATGCCTGGCTCTCTTGGACTAAGAAATAGTAATTGCATGTGGTATCTGAAGATGGGTGCTCTGGAGCACAAAAAATTTATTTGGCTTATAAAACTTGCCCTGACTTACCTACACTTATTATTAATAGCATCGAGTAATCAGACATGTCTACTTGCTTCTCCCATTTCTCATACCCAGGAATTAAAGCCATCTGCCCTATAAAGAGTATAAATAGAATTACTTCACAAACACAGGTTGCCATGCAAACCAGACAGCAATGCATGGTAAGGAGAGTTTTTCCCTGTTGAAATCCCTTTTGGGTCCCTTCCCAATGTTTATTAACACACTTGTCTGGTTTTTATTAAACATTCCTGCTTAGTTTCTCCAAAGTTATGAGCCCTCAGATTTGCTTACATATTCAGGTAAAATTTATAAGGTAAAGGTTATGTACGCCAACGGCAGATGCCTGCACTGAAGGACAGAGTTAATGGAAATGACGTTTTCTATGGAGGAAAATTATGTTTGTGTTATTTATTGGATGGTTCATCCAATGGCAATTTTTAAATGAAGTGCGAAGATCAAATAACACATATTTCCAATGTCTTGGTCCCAGTGAATGATGAAATAATTGAGTCTCCAAAAGGTGGTAGCTGCTCCCTGCCCCACTTCCATGTCATCTGTATCCTCGCTGGAAGCACCGAGCTACATAGGAATGTACCACTTGGCTATATGTGCCTGGTGATGATTTGTTCAATAGCTAACATTTATTGAGTAGCTAGCTAGTTGACATAAGAGAACTTCGTGGGATATTTGTGGTAGACTCCGAGATGAACAAAACAAACTATCCCCAAGGGATATTGTAACCTAGTGGGAGAAACAGACCAGAAAGCCAATAATAATAATAATAGTAATAGTAGTAGTAGTAGCAGCAGCAACAGCGGTGATGATGATGATGATAATAAAAGGAAGAATGAAATGAGTGCCCAAGAGAGATATCGGGGGAGTCATACTTGTATCTAGACACAGAGGAAGAAGTAGCTAATATTCTAATGAGGAGGAAGAGGAAACTGTTTTAAAGAAGGGCTGGCATTTGAACTGAGCCAGGATTCTAGTAGGTAAAGCAGGACGTGGCAGGGCGCGGCACAAGCACAGAGCAGGGCACATCCAGCAAATGCCACGTAGAGCATGGTCACTGGTGAGAGGCACGATGGAATGGATGACGAGAAACGTGGTGGGGAAAATAACTGGGCCAGGGTCTTGAATGCTCAACTGAAAAACCACTGGATGTTTTTGAGTTGGAGAGGAAATGATCCAGCTTATGTATGAGAACTGGCTGCAGCAAGGAAGTCATAGGAGGAACTGCCTTATAAGTGTACATAACATAGTCCAAATAACATCTACTACTTTTATTTCAGAGTAATAATATTCCGTGAGTCATACTTTTCACCAAATAGCATTTATGCAGGTCTGTCACTGCGCTTGCTGCTTAACCATTGAAACTTCAACAACGTAGTCTCCACAGGGGCTGACACCCAGCATCAGTGCAGCTATCCCAGTGGTTAAAATACAGCGATAGCCTGCCTCCATGTTAATTGCTAAATAGCTGCTGCTCCGAGCTCCTCAAATACGCCCCCACTTGAACCCTCCCCAGCCCCTTCCATAGTCTAACAGATAGCGTTCACCTGGCACAGTAGGACTCCCACAAGACCTCTTATTGCTAAGGCCAGCCTCTGTTTTGATTGTTTTCCTTTAAAAGATGGAGTAGAAAGATGTTGAGTATCTGGAAGCAGAGAGACAGCCTGCCTCTTCTGGGTCTAAGGTTTATTGACCTAATTGACCATCAGAGAACTAAGGAGACTGGTCCTTTCTCTATGCTTTTTCTGGAGATTCAGTACAAACTCAGAGACATAGCTGATCTCCAGAGCAGGTCCTGGGAGGTTTAAAGAGGTACGGAGCTTCTCCATGTAGCCAAAGGAAGGAACCCCTGGTACCAGAGCTTTCACCATGGGATTAATTCATTTGAAGGTCATGATGTTAGTTTATTGCATCCAGAATCCCATACATTTTTTCCCCGGTGCTAACATTTTAATTTGCTCTATTTTTCAAAGTATGAGACCCTTGAGCCAAATGTTCGTGCTTCCTGTATTGGGGACTCTTTATATAATTGATCCTCTGCTCTTCAAAGAAAGACAGTTTTTGAAAAGCCATGCTATTTATTTTCACAGGTGAGTTAAAAACCTTGGCTCTGTTGGACCGGGAGAGGGTCCCTGCGTACAACCTGATCGCCAGGGCAACCGATGGGGGTGGCAGGTTCTGCCAATCTGATGTCCGCTTGATTTTGGAGGATGTGAATGATAACCCCCCTGTGTTTTCTTCTGACCACTACAACACCTGTGTCTATGAGAACACAGCCACCAAGGCTCTGTTGACCCGAGTTCAAGCCGTGGATCCCGACATTGGTAAGTCAGTTGCATTGATGGGATGTCTCCCTGTTCATTCTTCAGGGGCTGTCTTCCCTTTAGTTTCATTGGCCCACTGGTTCCTTACCAAGAACGCGTATAGTAAGCTATATTTCAGCTCCTTTGATACTGTAAATTCCCTTACCTTTTAACAAGGAATTGGGGGTTTGGGCTCTTTTTCACCTTTAGAATAAAAACAATACCTTCCTTACTTGCCCATTCCTCCTGACCATAGTTAAAATGCTGTGTTGTGTGACAGGGAGAATTCGTTTCCATTTCTATAAAGAATTACATCACATGCCTCAGCTGAAATATGACAATCTCGATTTATGCTAGTGCCCCATGGTGCAAAGACCAATTACAAAATGTGCTGCCAATCCAGTGTGAATTTTTTAAACTGCCACTTTCCAGAGTATCTTGGTCACATATAAACTGACATTTCTAGGCAGGGCGAGGGTGGGAGAGATAAGAAGGAATTAGAATTGAAAGTTGCTAATAAAGTTTGTGTTCAAAACCACTTTACATAATGAGATGGTGAGTTAGAAAAGACTGGAGTTAATTGCTAGGTAGTCCTTCTGAGAATGCATAAGTTATTGAGGTGACTGCGTGATGGAATATAAATACAAAAGGGCATATAGACAGCCTTTTGGTGATGCATTTTAAGAGCTATAAATCAGAAGACTAGGGAATGATGGGGTGTGTCTGCTATGCTAAACAGGCCTTTATGCAATTCAGTGTCTTATTGCTTAATTCTGAATTGAAAGAAAAATTATTGGACTAATGGAAAGGTAAATACATGATAATTAGTTGAAAACAAACATAGAGCCCAGGGTCTCTTCATATTTCCCCTTAGAGAAATTAGTGGCTACACTTTGAATTACTGCTCTTACCTTATTAGCATAATTTTCTAGGCTGAGAACCAACCTTTTAAAAGTCTGCATATTTTAAGGCCTGGTGAAAAATGGTAAACAGGAAAAGACTCTTTATTGATTTACAATTATACAATACCTACAAATGCTCTTTTTTTAAAGGAGGATTAGAAAACGTTCTCTGGACTCTTATTAGCAGACATTTGGGGAAAAGAGGACAGAAATCATGCAAATGAATGTGTTAATAATTCAAATTTGACCTTGAGAGTGTGTAATTGGATGTAGATTAAATTTTAAGATTTAAAAATTATTTTAATTAAAATTCCAATTTTAAGAAACTGGATTTTTTTTTTCTACTTATTTCCTTCATGAAAGTATTGTGTGTGCTCTATCTACTCGAGATTGAAGACAGGAGTCTGATTAGTGCCCATGATGTTTCTGACAGTGGAGGGTGGGGAGGAGATGTTATTGACTCACAGATGTGGTTGTAGTAAAAAAGATGCTGTTAACTTTGTCCTCGTTTTCACTTCTGAATCAGCTGTCCAGGTTGGGAGTTGGGAAAGAAGGGATGACTAGACTCTGGGCATTTAGCAGGGCAGAGATGATAAAGCCTTCAAAGGACCAAAACTAGAATAATGACCTTATCAGCACCTCCCTTTTCTCATTTGCATGAATTAGCAAAAGGCTTACATTCGGAGCTTCAAACAGAGAGGTTGTGAGTGCCCCTGACACCTATATATTAATATTAAGTGCATCACCAGGCTGTTGTATCAGCATAGCATACCAGATTCTGGTTCATTTTCTCAGTTTTTATAGAACTCATTTAGCTTTAAAAAAAAAATAAAAGAACTGAGATAGCTGGGGAAGAACAAATGAGTACTTCTAAAAATGCAAACTGAGCACCTACTACTTGGGCACTATGCTGAAAAAGTGGGTGTAAAGGTGTTAGTCAGAGATTGCAGGGGAATTTCAGTAGCAACAGTATCAGTCTGAGCTGTGATCAAAATGACATTCTCCAGAATCCCTGGGTGTCAGTGACTGGTGGCTTATGCCATTTTCAGTAGCAGCCTGATCAGAACACTTCCTTTCTCAGGCATACTTATTTCTTGGCCTTTCATAAGGGACCACAGAGGAGCATGAGCTGCGTACTGAGATTACCAGGTTGTGAAATGGTCAATTCGTCTTGGAGCCAAACTGACCCTCTGACCTGAAGCTGAGTTTGGACATGAATCATTAAGCTGAATCCAGCCCTCTAGTATATTTAATTTGACTTATACACAGTGTTCAAAAATGTTTGAATTAGTCGTCAATATAAGTCAGATTTTCACTCGAAATTTCAATTTCTGGCATTTTATAAACATGGCAACAGCACTCAGAAGACTCGGCAATTCCAGGCTCACAGCCCTGCAGCCATAGAAGCTTACGTAAAAACTGCCTCCTTGATACCAGCCCATTCTCCATCTCCATATTCCCAGACACTTCATTTACTTATGTTACCGCCTGTCCTCAGAGGCCTGTTCTCTAAAGTGACAAGGAAATGTCTGTTTTTAAAAACTTTTTCTTTTGCAATAATTATTATAAGTTCACAGGAAATCGTAAAAAAAAAATGGACGGGAAATTGTATGTACCTTTCACCCAACACTTTCCCCCAGTGATATGATAATACCTTGCATTGCTGTAATACATTATCAGATTTTGGTGTGGGTGTGAGTGTGTGTGTGTGTGTGTGTGTGTGTGTGTGCAGTTCTATATAATTTTATTACCTGTGCAACTTCATGTACCCACCGCCACATTCATTCTTCACAAGGCTCTCTTCTGCCAGCCTTTCATAGACACACCAACCTCCTCCTTGCTCTTCCTTCCCAGTCTCTAACCCGCTGCAACCACTATTCTCCATGTTTATGATTTTGTTATTTCAAAAATTGTATTTAAATGCAATCATGCAGTTTGTAACCTTTTGATGTTGGCTTTTCACTCAGCATCAATCCCTTGAGACCCATCCAGCTTGTCTAGTTGTTTGTTTGTTTTTAATTTATCGGGGTGACAATTGTTAGTAAAATTACATAGATTTCAGGTGTCCAATTCTGTATGACATCATCTATAAATCCCGTTGTGTGTTCACCACCCAGTGTCAGTTCTCCTTCCATCACCGTATATTTGATCCTCCTTACCCTCGTCTCCCACCCCCACCCCCCTTGCCCTCTGGTAACCACTAAACTCTTGTCTGTGTCTATGAGCTTTTGTCTAATTGGTTTTGATTCTAGGGAAGAAGGTGGGCTCCACTTGTGTAAATGACGGGGCTATTTGGTTCACGATACTTCTTTTGCTAAGCATATTCCTTTACCTGGAAGTAACTGACTCGGTCAGGAAAAAATCAAAACACAGGCAGACGAGATAATTTTAACCTGCATTTTATGAGTTCTAAGAAGTAGCATAGCAACTGTCTAGATTGTAGCATTAAATTCTTAGTTTTCCCGTAAAATGGAAATATATTCAATCCCATGCACTAATGATATGACATGACCTAACAGTTATAAAAGTTTAATCCTTTCAGTAAAGATTAGGAGACTTTTGCCTCTTTGGGCTTAATATTTTAATATTTAGTCTACCTCTTAGAGGTACAATTTGTATCCAGTTTCCCAATCTTGAGTGAGTTTTTAAGCTAGCAAAGGGAATATACCATGATAAAGTTCAGAGCTAAAATCTGTGACCATTTTAGGCAAAGTGATGTGAAAATAAAATGTAAACTTGCACTGGAAAACATGCTATAGCCCATGATTTATTGAGAGGCCAATTTCCAGATATTTGAAATGTGATAGGACGTGTTTTTCTTCTTATGGATGAGAGATATAAAGCAAGGAAATGTTCTAATGAGCAACTCACTTATTCCATTCCTGTAAAGTATTTCCTGCAAGATTTAGAACTTCTTCCAGGGGCTTCAGAGAAACTCGGAGGCTCAAAACACACATTACATTTATTTTCCACTCAGTTGAACAGATATTTAATGAGCAGCTAGGTAGTAGGCACTGGAAAAGGAGCTGCAAGATTCTCACAGATGAGGACTGTGCAGTGACCAGCATCTGATCATATGCAGTAGTGAAGAGCACGCGTCAGAATGTATAATGCATCCCTTTACTAAAAGGCAGAGCTCCTAGACTGAATAGGATTTCAACAGGCAGAGGTCCGAAGGCATTCAGGAGGGCAGGAGCCATGAGGATAAAGTTGTAAAGCTGGGAATGGTGGACCCAACGAAATAGTTGGGAAAACATCATGTTGTGCCGGACAGAGAGCGGTCGATGAGGTGAGAAAAGTAGTCTGGAGACTGATTGTGGTGGTTCATGAAGGGAATTGTGTACTCAAACCGATAGGTAGCAAAGAACCCTGGAGCACTTTTTAGAAAAGAAATCATCAGTTCTGGAGTTTGGAAATGCTAATATGATAAGAGCCTGTAAAAGGGGGATAAAGAAAGCTCCTAGGAGGGTATTGAGAAAGACCACAGAAGCCAAAATTAGAGTAGTGGCTTTGGGATTTAAAAGGAAGGAGCCAATGAAAGGGAGATTTTAGCTGTGAATTCCCTGAGTTTGGGCAACTGACTGGATTGAAGACAAAATAGACAGGCGAGACAAGATTTCAGACTTGGGTGCCCAGTGAGGTGCTGCATGAACAGATATAGCACAGGTGGCCTGAAGTAGGCCCTGGTGTAGAGCTAGAGATAAGAAATTGGAGACATGCTGGGAATTCAAGTACAGCCCTTCAGAAAAACTGTCAGAATAAGGTAACAAGTTCGCTACTCATGACAAAGTAGGGTGCCTCCAAGCAATTTAGTCATAGTAGGAAACAGGCATGCACAAATGAACATTCAAAGAATAATGTAATAAATGTTATAATAGACTTGGATCTGCAAAAGTAGGGATTTTGTAAGAATTAATCAGATAGCACATATAAAATGCTAGCAAAGTTCCCCGTGGGAACATAAAAATGTGATCCACAAAGTAGCATTAGCATTTGAGTTGGGTATTAAGGGTTGGGGCTTTTGTGATTTGGATAGACAAGAAGAAGGGAACGATCTAGTCGGTGAGGGAGAGGGAGAAGGAGAGGGAGGCAGGAAGGGAGGGGAGAGAGAGAGGGAGAGAGATGAGGATTGTATCAGCCAGGATAGGCTTAGCTACACTAGGCTGGGGTCATTTTTTAAAAATCTCAGTGTCTTAGCACAGCAAAAGTTACATTTGTTCCCATGTGAGGTACAGGTAAGTGAGTCCATCCAGTGACATGGCGATCTGGTCCCTCCATTCTGTTAACACCACCTTCTTGACCATTGGCTCCCAACGTCACCCCTGCCGGAGAAGAGAGGGATGAAGGAGGCACACCCGCTCTTGGCTGCTCCAGCCTGGGAGAGACCCATGTCACTCTGTCACTGTCTATTGCCCAAACTAGTCAGAGGAGGCTAGGAAATGTAGAAGAAGCTATGGGATATTTCATGAGCACTCGTTGTCTCCGCCACAATGATGAAAGCAGGAAAGGGTAACTGGCTCATCATGTCCCAAAGAAGCAGGAGAGGGTGACATTACTAATATGGGTAGGGAGGGTTAGACTCTGCAATATGAAAAGGCCACTTGTCTTAGAAATGAAAAGGAGAAAAGCAGGAAGGAAAAACCTGAAACTAAGAGGGAGATGCTTAGAATAACCCAGTATGAAGCACACATCTGCCCTTAGATATCTCCATCTGGTAAGGCGTTCTATCATCTCGGGACACGAACATGGCAGCAGCTGCAATGGGTGTGCTCTGAAGAGAATGCTGGGAATCTGTTTCAGGAGCTAGGGGAAATGTGAGAGGGAGTCCTCAGGAAATGAGGGAGAGCAATGCCTTATCCACTGAGGGCTCTGTAGGTGCTGGATTACATAAATGAGTGGACCCAATAAGTAGAGTGAGTTACATTAATAGGAAATATGAGAAGTTCTCTTTCTGTGTTCTTCCAGAACAATGCCTTTCCCTCTAAAGTTAATAGTTAAACCTTCAGATTAACAGAGAATAGGAAAGAGGCAGAAAACTTATCTCTTGACAGAACTTTTCCATTTGTACCCAGGGGTTTGTTTTTCAACAACCATGAGAATCCTTAATTTTGCCCGGTCACTCACTGCAGTAATGTAAGTTTACTGTCCATGCTGGGCTTTCGTTTTCTGCATATTTCACTAGGGAGATGGTGTGGTGACCCCTGTGTCGTGCTCTCATGGGGCAGAAGCCAGGATTAACTTGGTTTCCCAAAGCACAGATCTTGTCAGAGGAAGTGAAGTGCTGGCCCAATATTTTGGACCATCATCTGCTCTGAGAGTGTAGCTCCTTATGAAGGAGCAGAAAATTATTTATCTGAAAGAGATGTTTATGAAAATAACCACTGAGGGTTGTTAAAGGGAGGTCTTTCTGACCCAACCACTTTAAATGAATCTATCCAGTCGTTTCTTGTCTCTTCTGACTCTTCCTAGTCTGGGTGTCTGCCACTGATTGAGAGCCATGGAAAGACACTTGGGAAAGAAGCGAAGAGATAGGCTAAGTCCACAGCAGTGTGTGATAGACTAAATGCTAGAATTATGGCAGAAAAGCACGTCCAGTGCTCTGCGTTAGCAGTTTCCTACATTTTCCTGGGACTAAGTCTGAGGGAACATCATTCACACCAATCTATAACAATCAGAAACACTTGTCTGCACCTGGGTTTCTCACGTAACTTCAAATACGCGTGCCGAAGCAAAGTTTCAACTCCTGTGATGGTGTTAGATTTTCAGTCTTCCCTTGTCACCTGTCTGGTTCCATGGAGGTCTCTATAATGGTGTTTCATTTTATGTCTTTCATCATCACCTCCTGGTCTCATGGGGGTAAGCAAATACTATATATTTAGCATGTACTCTCTAAAGGACTTAGCTGAATATATTACCTTTGCAATTAGATCTCCCTGTTCTGAGCTCCCATAGCATAGCATGTTGAGATTATCCTGATGTGGAACTGCTTACATGTCTCCTCTACTACTCTTAAACCCTCCAAGGCATGATTGTTGCTTAGTAAGAATTTTAAGTGATAATAGTCATAGCATGACTAATAATGTTTACTTTTTGAGCTTCTGCTACATGCCATGCACTGTGCCAAGTACTGCAGACTTATTATTTCCACTTCTTACAACAACCCAGCAAGTTGGAGTATATTTTGTTGTTCATTTAACATGTTAAAAAAAAAAAAGGTGGGAGTTAACTTGCCCTGAGCTGCAAGCTAGTTAGTGGTAGGTTCAAGGGAGGCTTGGTTAACAGATATCCAGCTAATAGTTGTGTTTTACTTGAGGGCACTGGTCCTCAAAAAGTGGTCCCTGAACCAACAGTATAAATATCACCTGGGAGCTTTTTAGAAACGCAAACTCTAAATAAGAGACTGGATGATGTGTGTTTCTCAAACTTCAGTGAGCATTAGAATCACCTAGAGGACTTGTTAAAGCAGGAGTTGCTGGAATTTGCCCCCAGATTTTGATTCCCTGGGTCTGGGAGGAGACCTGACCATTTGTATTTCAGGATAATTCCCAGGAGATGTTAATGCTGCCTTCCCAGGTCCATGCTTTGAGAGGTGCTTGCTTAGCAGTTCTTAATCTTTTTGAGCCAGGAATACTTTGACAGTTTGGGAACATCTACAAATCACTTCTCAAGATGATGTTTTACAATTCATAAAATAAAATACAAAAAGTTACAAATGAAATCGATGTGTTCAAATTTTCTTAATGTTATACAGTAATAGGAAGTTCTGTTTTCATATGTTAAATATAAGATCTACCACAATCAATCTAATAATTTCCATATTTTGGAGCAGAGGGTTATGTGCAAAAGTGCAAAATAATATGAAAATAGCTGTGATTTCTATTGGTTACAAAGGCACAGGTGCTGCTCATACTACAGTGATCTGTTGCCTACATTTATAATTGCATGTGATGCTAAATCCAGTTAGAGGTTAATGAAAAAAAAAAAAGATGTAAATGGTTCTCCATCTGTGGAAGGCAGCCTCTAAAGTGATCCCAGTGATCCCATGCTCCCAGTGACCCCCACCTCTTGGTAATCACAGCTCTGTCCTTGAGAGTGGGCAGGACTTACTGACTCACTTCTGATGAATCGAATGTGGCAGAAGTGATGATATCACTTCTGAGATTAGGTTACAAAAAGACGGAGGCTTCCATCTTGGACACATTCTCTGTATTAGTCTACTCAGGCTGCCATAACAAAATATTATAGACTGAGTGGCTTAAACAACAGGAATTAATGTTCTCACTGTTCTAGAGGCTGGATGTCCAAGTTCAGGGTGCCAGCATGGTCCGGTTCTGGTTAGGTCAAATTCCTGGCTTGAAGGTGGCCACCTTTTCACTGTGTGCTCACAGCTTTTCCTGAGTTTGTGTACCTGGAGAGAGGAAGAGCCCTCTCTATCTTCCTCTTCTTATAAAGTCACCAATCTTATTGGATTAGGATTGGGACCCCACCCTTTTGACCTCATATAACCTGAATTACCTTCTAAAAAATCCTACCTTCAACCATAGTCACATTGGGGTTTAGGGATTCGACATATGAATTTTCGGAGGGTCGGGGGAGGATACAGTTTAATGCATAGCACTCTCTCGCACTCTCTCGGGTCACACCTCCCAGGGAAAGAGCTGTGATACTGTGAGGCAGCCTGTGGGAGGACCACATGATGAGGGACCAAGGCCTATCAATGACTACGTGAGTGAACTTGAAAGTGGTCCTATACCTGACCTCCATTTGAGCCTCCAGATGAAACTGCAGCCCTGCCCAACAGCTTGACTGAAACCTCATGAGAAACCTTGAGCCGCAGACAGCCAGCGCAGCAATGCCTGGATTCCTGTCCCATGAAAACCATGAGATAATGAATATTTGTTGTTTTTTATACTGCTGAGTTTGAGGTAATTTGGCATGGAGTAACAAAGAATGAATACACTAATACAAGTTCATGGACACCCTGAATTCTACCCACATATCCTTATGGGTCCCCTACCATAGCAATTATACTTCCACAGACTCCACTCTCTGAGAAAGAAGGGCTCTCCTGCACATCCGTGGCAATCAAAACAGGGCCCGTCCTGGAAGAACAGTTGTTCAGCCAAGTTGGGAGCATGACTGCTTTGACATGGGCTGGGAGTGAGTGAAAATATAATAGCTATTGGCCACTCCTTCTTGTTGCTCTCAAGGATTCATGGATTCTCCCTGACATACTAGGCCCACTTCCTCTGGAAATCATAATCCTAGTAGATCTTAGGATGGTACTATTAGAAAGGCCCTGAGACAATATCCTCCTTTCTCTGAAGAGATAACTGAGGCCCAGGGACAAAGAGACTTACCAAGATGACTTGGTTAGTGGCAGAGCTCTGCTCATCTAAAAAGAGGGTATCCTAACACTTAGTGCAACGCTTTTTCTCATACTAATTTCTACCAGAAGATGTTTTCAGAAGGATTCAATTCTGATTTTAGCGCATCTGCTCTTAAGTATCATATATTTTATGTCTTTCCTAACACCTTAGAAATTGTTACCTCTAAGCTGCTTAGGTCAGTGATTTCGTATTTTTTTTTCTTCCCCAAAGCTCTGTTATTCTTTGAAGTATTAAATCCTTGAAGGTGGTTGAGAGACTAATAAAATATCCATAAAAATTAAATGATCCCCCTAAAGACTGAGAGATGTGAACCATTCTCTCAAGCACATTGTTATCAAAAAATATATAAACTTACATTTGTAGCCTTTCTCCAGAGAGCTCCAAACTATCACGTGTAAACTTACTAAGATCTTGACCCTCCCACCCGCAGATGGAGAAACTGAGGTTCAAAAAGGTTAAGTGGTTTCTCCCAAGGGATCTGTTAAATGGAAAATGGTCCTAAGTAAAGGGCTCTGGGGCCCTCTAAAACCCTCCTTGAATTCTTTACCTCCCACCAGCATCTGGACACCCTCTGCAGTGTATGCAGCTACTAGATGGCAGGGCCGTGACACTCCATCACCTCTGTGTCACGTTTACCTCTAACCTTGGGAAGCCACATCATACAGTGGCTTTGGGATAAGACTTGATTAAGTATCCCAGTTTCAACCTTTACCATCTGTCTGACTTTATATAAGTTCCTCAACCCTTCTGAACTCTACTCCTCTTCTCTGGAAAAAGGGAGATATTTTTTGTTTGTTTGTTTTCCCACCAAACCATGAGCTCCTGGAAAGCTGGGACACCAGCCTAATAACTTCTGTGTTGCCAGTTCTGACAAAGCACCAATTATCCAGTACATGTCTGTTGAACTGCAGAGTTGTTGGGACAACTGAATTAGACAATCCCCCTAAATTCCCTACCATCGTATGTAGTACATATGTGAAGTCCTTCCAGGGGCTTTCACTCACACAGTATGGATTCCCTTCTGCAGCAATCTTCAAAAGCTGGAAAATTCCCTTCTCCGGGTTCACTGGAGATAATGTGCATGTCTTCTGTCACACAAGGCTTAATTTGGGAATAGAAAGTGGCTGCCCAGGCACAAAAAAACAGGATCCCTTCAGTCGATGAGGGCCATACCAGCCATCTCCTCCCAATTTCCAGAACCAAGCCGCAGATAAAATAATGCACAAAAATCAGGTAAATTGGTTATCAGCCCTGGAGGTGCATCAGCACCCCTTGAGAGCTTTTAAAAATAAACAAACAGTCAAGGGCTCCACCTCCACAATCTGATTCAGAAATTCTGAGACAGGGCTCAACATAACGTTTTTTTCTCTAGTTGACTATGACGCCTTGCCTGGTTTAAGAGTCTTTGCAGTTGACACATGTAAGTAGTTGTTATTATTACTCTTTTTAAAATCCAATGTCTTCCAAACAGAGGGTCACGACACCTCAGTACTCCCCCTTTATCTGTGGTTTCACTTTCTGAGATTTCAGTTACTTGCAGTCAACCAAGGTCTGAAAATATGAAATGGAAGATTCCAGAAATAAACAATTCATGCATTTTAAGTTGCATGCTGTTCTGAGTAGCATGTTGAAATTTCACACTGTCCCTCTCCGTCCTTCCCAGGATGTGAATCATCCTTTTATCCTTTGCATTCACACTGTATTTGTTTCCCACCCCTTAGTCAGTATCCATCTTGGCTATCAGTTCAAACATCGTGGCATAATAGTGCTTGTGTTCAAGTCACCCTTATTTTACTTAAAAAGGCCACATTGGCATAACTTTCATTATAATTTATTGTTATAATTGTTCAATTTCATTATGAGTTATTGTTGTTAATCTCTTACTATGTCTAATTTATAAATTAAGCTATCATAGGTATATATGTATAGGAAGAAACAGTGTATACAGCGGTACTTCGGTTTTCGAACGTCTCCATTGATGAACATTTCGGTTTATGAATGCTGTAAATTTTATGGATCTATGGTATCATTAGATAGTAAAATTCATGGTAAATTTGCAGTTTTAGGGGTTGATTTTAAAGATCTGGAACGGATTAAACCATTTTGCATTACTTTCTATGGGGAAACGGTGCCTCAGTTTTCGAACGTTTCAGAACTTGAACGGTCTTCCCGAATGGATTACGTTCGAAAACCGAAAACCGAGGTACCACTGTATAGGGTTTGGTGTTATCCATCGTGTCAGGCATCTGCTGGGGGTCTTATAACCTATCCCCTGAAGATAAGGGAGGACTACTGTAGCTGTCGAATGAAACAGCTAGTTCCTTTCAGAAAGGGATATCTTAGTGAAGCATTATAGCAGTCACCCATGGGCAGGGCTTTCTGATTTCTAACAGTTGATCACAGTGATTCATTCCCATAAGCTCACGCATTCACACACGGACTCATCCACATTTGCCACCGGTTGCCACATACCTCTGAGCTGCTCAATTGGATCAATCCTAATCCAGCACGCAGCAAAGCAGAGGACAGATTTAAGAGGGTGCTAGGGTATCTAGGGGAATTTCCACCAATCCCTGACCTTTTTGTGCAGAATCCAAGGACCCCACCCCCACCCCAGCTTTGGCTTCCTGCCTCTGCAGGAAGTGGAGTGTGCTTATCAGCTTTGCTGCAGGAAATATGCTCTCACTTCACCTTGTAAAGCCTCCTTGACAGGCACAATTATGTTGTCCATCATCTGCCAGGGAGCTCTTTGAATAACTTCTTACATATTACAAGACACTTCCCACCCACACACCCTCTCCGGCTCCTCCTTCCAATCTCTTTCTTCTCTCTCTGCTAATTTATCCATTAACGTATGCCCAGTTTGAAGATTATTCTAGTTATAATTGTTTATAACAGCTCTGATAATTTGCTAGTGGCTCTGAAAAGAGACAGCTTCAGCTCCTACCATTCTAACCTTATAATTTAGCAACACTGAACCCTTTACCCTTCCCTGAATAAGTCTTGCAGTTTCATCATTCTTGCCTCTGCATGTGTTCACATCACCTGAAATTCCTCTTCTTTTCGTCACTTTTCCACTTTCGTACTCCTGTCTTTCCTTCATGACTCAATTCAGTTGTTTTCTTCTCTTGAAAACTACCGTCGGCCACCCCTCTCCAATAATCAACTATATACGTTTGTCTCCTGAGGAATGGGAGCCATTTGAGGGTCGAGGTGTGACCCTGTCTTCTTTGCATCCCCAATGCCTGCCAGGCAGCCAAAGTCCAGTCATTACTAGATGGATGAATGAATCAATGCAGTGTTCATACTTATAGTGACTCACTTAGGAAACCTTTTGAGTATTACTGTTGGGTAGCAAGTTCTATGCACCAATAGAGATGAAGTTTTGAGTACTTAGTTGATGAATTAATTTACTTACATTCAGTTATGCCAGGCCTACCAAATACCAAGCCATAAGGTTGAAAGAGTTTATGCCCGGTTGAGCTGGAGCCTTGAGGTGTCACTGAAAGTAGTCTCTCTCAGCAGTGAAGCCAGCTTTCTGGGTGTGCAGACTTTACAGTTGTACAGGACCCCTTTCTTAGAAAGGCTTCATGCCTGGTTTAATGTTCTGCTGTGGCTGTGTTGAACTTCTTAACATTTTGTAAAGGGTCCTACGTTTTTATGTTGAATGGGACCTCATAATCATGTCGCCAATCCTATTTGGCAGAGCTGGTGCCAACCCAACTGGCAAGTTCCTGGGAGGTTAATGGTGTTAAGGATCTCCCTGACTCTGGTGACTGGTACTGCCTTCTGTTTGTTTGTTTGTTTCTGTTTTTGTTTTGTTTTTTGTTTGTTTGTTTGTTGTTTTTACTATTCAAAGAACCAAGAGACTACTGACCCCAGAGTTGGTATTTTGCCCGTGGGAATGTGCCAGGGTAGTCATCACCCAATGAAAAACTTTTAAAAGGCACTTAAAACAGGAATAATTAGAGAGTCTATTTAAAAGTCATTTCTAACTTGAAAAGTAATAGCAATTCCCCGGACCGCTTCATGGCAACTTTCCGTTTTATTTCATATCATCTGCAGGCATATTTTAAAGATAGAAAAGAGCAGTCAATTTGAGCTCTTTCACTGTAATGGGGTTTTACTTGCCTCCCACAGACAATGAGAGAAGAATTTCAGGCTAGCCATTTTCTTCTACAACTTAATTTAAGGGTAAAAAAAAAAAGTTTAAAAATGTATCCCTTGAAATAACTTTATAATGAGACTTTTAACAACAAAAAAAAATGATTTTCTAAGTAAAGTCAGTATCTCTGTGAGCTTAAACTAAAATGAGGAATGGAAGTATCCAGAGAAAGAATTCTTATACAATATCTATGTATGTTTTTTCTACAATTATTTCAAATGTTATGTATATTAAGATTAGGCTGGCCTGGAAAATAACTTGAAAATTTGACTTCTTTCCAAAATTGATATTAAAGGATTATTTTCCACGTTCATGATTTTTTTATAATAGTTCTTTTGTTTATTACAAACATGTTCTGTGTCCACTGTGTAAAATCTAGGACAGGCAAAAAGGAAAAACAAGTCAATTCTAACCACCGTTGTCGTTTTAACAGAAGTCCCTTTGGCCTTCTCTCTTTAGAGAAATGGGCTCAGAAACTAGATATTATTTTGTAACCTGCTTTTTTCACTGGCTTGCAACATTTTCCCATACCATTATATATTCTTTTACACTTTCATATGATGATATATACATATATATATATATGTATAGTATTTTTTGATATGAATGTACTATAATTTATTCAACCAGTCTTCAGTCTTGGAAAATTCTATGGATACCAGGTTTTTTCACAAATGCAAACATCTATTTAGCAATTGCTTGTTATCTATCTATATAGGTTTTATGTACATTTTTCATATTAAATGTTCCTGACTTCCCTGTGTTGCACTCTTTTGAGTTTGTTCAGTTCTTTTAACACATGCACTTGCAATGGGCATGTATGTGCAGTGTGTATATCACCTACCTTCATTGCATTACCATGCTCATACACTTGTTTGGTTCCCCGCTTGTTTCTTCTGCAGTTCAGCATGTATTGCTCTCTTATTGCTTGCAAGACCCTGCATTCAATACTGGGGTACAAAGGTAATAAGACACAGTTTCGATGCCTAAAAGATACCTTAATCTAGTAGGAGAGAGGACATAAATATAACAAATGATAATTCAAAATAATTTTAAGGGAGCAAAGAGAAAGAAGTAACTAGGGAAATTAAAGAAGCTGTGCCAGAGGAGACTCTACAAAGAATATGTAGGATTTTGACCAAAGAAGGAGGGGAAGAGAACGTTCTGGGTAGAAGGAAGAGCATGGGCAGACGCGTAAAGGAGTAAATGCACATGATGTCTTCAGGAATAAGTGGAGTAGATGGTACATGAGGGAAGTGGAGCAGGAGATGACATTGAAAGGGTGGGTTGGGGCCAGACAGCAGGTGACTGGAAATCCATTCTCAAAAGATTTTACTTCTGTCTGTAAGAAGTGGGAAGTCAGTAGCGAACTTGAGCAGCTGGAGCGAGACTGGATCCAGTTTTAGGAACTTAAAACTGTGGTTAAGTTTGACCAGGAAGGATAGAGTCTGAGATAGTTTGTAATTAGCAGTCTTGCAGCGGTCTAGGTGAGAAAGGGTGGAAGCCTTACCATAAGGCTGTGAGACCTGGCCACCAGACATTCAAGAGGTACCTCAGCGGTAGAATCAAAAGAACCCAGCATTCTGATTCAGATGGGAGAGGGAAGTTAGGGGAAGCCATGCAAGAAACTCTTAAACTATCTAGTTTGAGTAATTCCTTGTCAGGTTTCTAGGCTATTAGAGTTAGGGATGATGTCTTTTGGGCTCCACTGCCCCTCAGTGAAGCACCTAGAGTAATCAAACAGGTGGCTCTTGGCACGTCCTTATTAAATGGGAAGGTCGTATCTAGCTAGAGACTCCTTGAGAAAGACAGAACCCTTGCACATTTCAAAAGTAACCACTGTCTAGTAAGGATAAGGCCATGGCAAAGGAATGCAATGACATATTCAAGCACCAAAGCTTTGTTTATCATTTTTCTGCAAAAGATAATCCTTATAGTTTAAATAAGAGCGTGCCTTATTCACCACACTTGGGTCATAAAGACTGAAATCTAAATATACTTGTGAGCTCTTAAGCGCTGATGAATAGGGTATTAATGAAAGCAGGAGGAAATATTGGTTTAAAAGCAAGTTGTTAGATTGTCTGGCGCATGGGATCGGGTGACCAACTGCAATGGGACATGAAGGACATGAATAATTTTAAGGAGTGATTAAAATGCTCTGTCTCAGTGAGGGCCGTGGTTTCCTAAAGGTATACGTCTGTCAGCATTTATGAGCTGGACACTTAAAACGCATTCATGGTATTATGTGTAAATTATGATACTTCAATGAAGTTGATATAAAATGATTAGAACCACAATTTAAAGTGTCCCTAGAATCTGATTATTGAAATTGTTTCCGATTATTTCTTCCCCAGATATCTGTTCCATATCTATTGAAACCCTTTTATAAAAGCCAGTTTGTAGCAATTTTAGTACAGCCCACGTTCTGTGTGTGCTGCCTACGTAGGAGCCAGATCCTGTGCAGTGGCTGGAGGGGATAGTGGTGAATGTCACAGACAAGGCCCTGCCCTGACAGAGTCAATACAGCGACTATCATAAGACCTCAAAGTAAGCATAACAGAGGTCATGCTAGGTTGCTCAAATTTAGGGAGCTTGTTAGGAGCAGGGGAAAAGGCACTTTTTAAAGGCCAGGTCGAAAAAATTCTCAATGTACTTGCTATGTTGGCCACTCTCCCATTGGGTTTTGGTGCTGATTCTCGCACCTTTAACAATCTCAGATAGAAAGCTGATTTATTCTGACACTGGGTTAGATCTTTGGGGATGATCCTAGAAGTGGGTGTTATTTCTCACCGAGGTATAAGAGCCTTGCTATAAGATATATGTGTGAGCTCTGAATATTTAACTGAATGGTATGAATCTGCTGTGTTAAGTTTGCTCCCTATTCAGAAAATCCAATAGCTCATCATGATCAAGCGTCCTGTGGACTTTGTTATGGTTATATGGCCCAGTTATGCCCAGATCTAGTAACTTAATAGGCAGTTGGGTGAAGACGGCAGTCCTTTGGAAATAAAAATGAAGTCACACCATTAGTTTAACTTAGACATGAATCACAGTTCTGGAAGATCATCTAGATCTTAAGTGACCTGGGTTCTGTCATTTTTAAAATGAAGAGACCTGGGCCCCAGGGAAGTTAGGTGGCTTACTCAAGTCCACTTGTATAGCTTGGGCAGACCATGACCTAGAAGCAAGGTCTCCTGTCTTCCAAGTCTGGACCACATTAACAGTCCAAAATGTCTATCTTCCCACTTGGCCCAATGGAGAGGAGCCTAGCCTCTATTTAGAAACCTTTCAAGGGAGGGAATATATATGCCCTTGGAAAACCACCCCAGCATTTCACAGCCTTCCCTCCTGGGAATTATTATGTGCTATTTTGTCCTCCAACCCCACTCCACAAAATGCCACTACCTATTACTTCCTTTCAGCAAATAAGGATTTTAATCATTCTCTTTTTACTTGATTTTAATCCGCTGAAGACCTGCCTGCTCTGTTTACCACAGTTACCGTGCAGAAACTTCATTTGCAATGAAAGTCATACTTCTCTTGGAAGCCTGGCATGTCAGCATTTTAAGAAGCTAAGCAGCTCCATCCTCATTAAATTATCCTCAAATTGAAGGAGAGAATTACATACTTAAAAATACAGATGCAAAATAATGGATTACTGTTGTACCTTACTGTAACACATCGTGACATGCAGTAAGAGCATTAGACCAATTAGTAAGCATATCTTCTGCTTGGGTTCATCTTTTCTGCTGGGTATGTAGCAAAGGGATGGTGATTTGAAGGATGGCATTATCAAACGCCCTTGGATAGGAAGTTTCCACTTTAGTAACGTGACCTGCATTCATTTAACAAAGACAGTACTTCATCTCCTGGAAACACAGCAAAGAACGTGCTATACCACAAGTACTGCCTCCAAATTGGCATTTACATGTCTGATTTTATTTTTAGAAATCATTGAAATCTATCACAATCGTGTCTCAATTGGACTTAATATGTTCCAAAAATACATCCTTCTCTTTTCTTGAGAACTACCAAATCATGATACCATTTAGCAAGTTCATTGGTTTGCGTTCCCCCAATCCCCCCGCCTTTTCTGGTCTTGCTTCCCTGTCAGTCTGACTGGTAACAGAAAGGAGAGGTAAACAATAAACTTCCCTGGAGGGGAGCCATGGTCCTTGTGTGGCTGATTAATGTCAGTCTTATAAATGCAATGCTCCAACAACAGGGCTAGCCCGCTGAGCAAGACACTGGGAGAACACAGCCTCTCTTGCTTGGAGATCTGCAGAGCAGTGTCTCTGAGTAGGGCTGGATGAGAAAGCTGTAGACTGGAAACACAGGTGGTATTTTTAATTAGATTTCAGCTATCTGTCCCAGTGAAAAAAACATAGGTAGCCATTAAAACACCTTCCCTCAGGCCTTGATGCCACAGAGAGTGACAGTGTGCAAATACAACCCCTATCTCTCCTAACTCAGCTGCTCAGAGCACCATGGCTTTTAGGACAATGAGTCCAAAATTACCTTCTTCCTAAATGATCTTTATGCCTGAAGAGCAAGCATGTCCAGGAACTGATCCTAAATCCTTCAGGGGATTGATCAAGGAGCCTTGGGAAAACAGAATTTTGTTTGTCCCTGATGCTTACCGAAAAATGCTAGTGGCACCAGGCAAAGCCATCAGCCCTTGTTTTATGCATCAGTGAAGTGGGTTTTGTAGTTGTCAACAGATCTCAGATGATAGCCTCTGCATGAATGTCCTGCCCTATCTTATTGTTGAGAAGAGTGGTGTTCCATATGCTGGGGGTGGAAGTTAAATCTGCAAGGAATGTGTATGGTTTGAAAACCTATGTGGTATGTTTATGTCAGTCACTGATATACCGGCGGTGCCAAAAAAATGCATACAAGTGGACACTTTGGTCAACGTTGCTCAAGTAGTAGCTCGCCGTAATCAGAAGTGTCTGGACGCTGATGGTAACCACTTTGAGGACCTCTTGTCATTGCAGAAGTCAAACGTGACTTGTATTCATCTTTTGTTATCGGTATATATTGTGTGTTACAATTTTAATAGTTTTTACCTTTTTTAAAATGTGTGTACGTTTTTTTGGCACCCTCTGTATTTCCATAAATGCATTTTTGTAACTTTGAGAGGTGTCCTGAGACCATCCAATGAGTCAAGGCAGCTTCTGGGGCACACAACCAGCTTTGACACCCAGGCAGGGTTATTATTTTTCAGGTGCAAACTTGATCACTTCCACAACCCTCCATGTATTCACCCAGGAATTTATTTTAAAGAATTTAATCTTGCAGACACTATAAACTTAGCCAGAAAGCATCCCTAAAACCTTGCCCCTGGGGCCTTATTTCTAGGGGCAGCAAGAGAAGAGGAAAGCCTCTTTTTTTTTTTTTTTAATCCCACCACCAATAAAATCAGAGGCTGATGTTTATATATCACAGGGTGGTTGTTTTGAGAGATAAAGTAAATGATGAAACTTTGGGAAAAAAATCTCTCTGGAATGGAACCAAGAACAAGCTCTTAGTGTTGACCTTTTGGTTAAAGCCACATAATGCAATTTATGTCATCCCCTTTAGATATATGATTTTATTGGTTTGCTGGGAATTTTGGCTTAAGGGAAATTGTACATTGAGGGAGTTACTGCCAAGTGTCTGTCTCCATGGTCAGGTGTTGTAATAGAAACAACACACACAGGTTTAGGCCCTCCCTCTAAGCGCTTATATTCTAGGGGTCCATGATTCATTCACAAAAGATATTTGCAGGTGGTTGTCGCACCTAAAGTCATGACTAATGACTATCGTCATAAGAGCATTTAGGATCAAACTGGTGCTTTTTCAGCCTACAAAGCTGTTAAATTTTGCTTCTGACAAATCTTAACTCCTAGCAAATTTGAGGTTTATAAACCAGTTTTAAGTACTGAGATCCTCTGATGAAACAGTTAAATCAGTCTTCAGAACCAGAAGTAAACCCAATCATCAGTGACTAATTTGCAGGTTGTTAATGGACATTTGCTGGTTGACATATTTTCGCTTTAAATCACAGAACTGGAGATCATCCTATGACTAAATCTTCTTCCTTCTTTGATGGAGTGCTCCAGGCTCACTGGCCACTGGATTTCTTTTTTCTCTTTACATTCCCTTATGACGTCGTGCATTCTCATGGCTCTGTGGGCCATCTGAATGCTGATGACCTTCAATGTATAGCTCCAGCGTGGACTTCTGTGGTCTCCAACCTCCTCTACTAACTTCCTACTTGAATCTAAAATGTCCGTCCCAAACTTAATCTGTTCAAAATGGGGCTCCTGATCTTTCGTCCAAAACCTGGTCCTATTGTATCCTCTTCAACTCAGCTGATGGTAACTCCCTCTTTTTACTTGCTCAGGCCAGAACCTAAGAGTCATTCTGAAATTTTCTCTTTCTCTCACATCCCGTATCTTGCCAGCTTCACAATCAGAAAACAAGCTTTTCAGAATACATCCAGGACCCCCTCACTTCTCACCACCTACATGTTCAGAATAGATCTGGAACCCGACCACTTCTCACCACTTGCACCACCACCATCTTGTTCAAGCTGCCATTATCACACGCCGGTATTCCTGTGGGAGTCTGCCAGCCGGTCTCCCTGCTTCCTCGCTTACTGTTCTTCATTCCATTCACAACCAGCATAATGAATGCTCCGGTTAAACTCTAAGTCACATGACTCCCCTCCTATGCCCTCCAATGGCTTCCCACCTCACCACCATGACCCCATTCAGTCTGCTCCCTACCCTTTACCACCCTGCTCTCATCTTCTACTTCCTCTCTTCTTGACCCTAATCACACTAATCTTCTCTACAATGCTCCCTAAACATGCCAGATCGGCTCGTACCGCAGGGTCTGTGCATTTGTGTGTTGCCCCGCCTGGAGTGTTCTTCCCCCAGATAGCTGCACTGTTCAGTCCTGCCTCTCCTTCAGGTTTTTACTGAAATGTCAAGGCCTTCCCTCACCACCTTATTTAAAATTACTGCTCTTCCCTCCACCTCCCAAACTCCCCCTTATGGCTTCGTTTTTCTCCATTTTTACTACCTACCATGCCATGTATTTTGATTCTTTGTTGTTGTTAATTTTATTTACTCCCACTAGGATGTAAAAATTTTCTCAGGAAATGTTAGACTCTTGTCCATTGCTAAAATCTCTAGCATCTAGAATAGTGCCTGACAGAGTCTAGATAAATATTTGTTGAAGTAATTAATTAATTGGTATTTCTCCTTCTCTGGCACCTCTTTTTACCACATAGCTATTGGCATCTTAGAGTTTTTCTTTACCATATTAAGAATGTCCAACTAGTTCTGATCTTTGTTGCCAATATTGCTTTTATTTCTTTACCATTTCATGTAGTGGTATATATTTTACAAACTGAAGTTTACATCTTTGTAGTTGTGGGTTTATAACTGCTGTTCTTCCCTGTGTGGCGTTTCAAAAGTCAGCCCAGCCATAAAATTCCTGTGCAGAGGGTTAGGCCGCCTTCTCAATCACTCATATTCTTGCGTCACCCGCAGGCATCAACAGGAAGGTCGTGTACTCCCTGGCCGACTCAGCCAATGGGTTCTTCTCCATTGAAGGCTCGTCTGGCATCATCATCCTGGAACGGCCCCTGGACCGTGAGCAGCAGCCCTCCTACAACATCAGCGTGCAGGCCACTGACCAGAGCCCTGGAAAGGCCCTGTCCTCTCTCGCCACCGTCACCATCACCGTCCTGGACATTAATGACAATCCCCCCGTGTTTGAAAGGAGGGACTATCTGGTGACAGTACCTGAAGACACTTCCCCTGGTACCCAAGTCCTTGCTGTGTTTGCCACCAGCAAAGATATTGGTACAAATGCTGAGATTACGTATCTCATCAGGTCTGGGAATGAACAAGGGAAATTTAGGATCAACCCAAAGACAGGTGGGTAAACAGCAACCTACGTATGTAGAATTCAAGCCTTCATTCTATCCTGCTTCTCCTCCTAATCCTTTAGCCACTTTTCTTGGTGGGCTCTTTCTCCTCCTGCTACCTCCCTGGCAGAAGAAACAAGTTTTCCCATAGCAGGTCCTGCAGGCAGACCCCAGAGTGCCCTCTGGCACTCTGCTTCCAAGGAGGTCCCTTGCTGAATTTGAAGCTCCCAGCTGTGGGCTCACTTGGCAGATACTTGACCCTCAGGTTGGCTCCAGGACGTCCCAGAGGGAGTTGGGGTGGGAGGGGCAGTCATGTAGTTCCTAGCTGGGCAGAGGAAGTAGTATTTGCACACTGACTGCAAGGGTTTGTTTCTCTCTCTTTTTCGTTTTGGTTTCTATTTTTTGTCTTTTTGGTTTTGTTTTTGTTTTTTTGTTTGTTTTTAATTTGGATCATATGTTTACGTGCTTGGAAGTACTTCCAGAGATTAGCATCCATTTGCCACTGTCCACACTCAGGCTGCCACTCTCTGGTCACCTACCAAAGTAGACATTGATAAGTGATCTTAAGGTGACCTGCAGGCCTTCTCAACCCAGCACCCCCGTCATCTGGAACTGGCACCATATCTGAGTCCTGTTCACTGCTCCTCGTCATGACACTGATTTCTCACCATACATATGCTTTTCAAAGGTGCTTTTCAAAATGTGAGGGAAGATGTGACATCATCTAGGAAAAAGGTGCCTAGAAATAAACCCAAAGAACAGAAAGAGAACCCTAAGGCTTTCTCTTCATCAGGGAGTATTAGGGGCAGTTTGGGTAACTAAAGATGGTAATTCAGAATGCAAGTTTGGATGTTCTTTGATGAGTAAACATATCCACTCTTATATTTTCATAGAGTGTTTGTATTAATATTTTTAAAGCACTTTCATGGATATTCTCATTTGTTTATTCCTCTATGAATACTCAAGAAAGTCCCATTTTGCAGATATGAACGGTGAGTCTCACACCTCTGGCCATTGTACATAATCCCCTCATTACCCAAGGAATAGGCACTTGTTGAGCAAGGTGGCAAAGGAGGTCCATTCTTTGGATAGTCCAGTAACATGAACAAAAAACTATCATAATTAGCAACACTTATTTAACATGGCCAATATGCCAGGTTCCTGTTAAATCATTAGTTATTTCTCACATTTTCCATATGAGAAAAACATAACTTCAGCGAGGTTAAATAATTTCCCTAATGTCCACTGTGAATAAGTGGGGAATCCAGGATTTGAACTCAGATCTTCCTGACTTTGGAATACATGCTTAACCTCTAAATTACATTGCTATGCTTTGGAGGAAAAATGAAGGAAATATAGTCCCTGCCCTTAAGTATAAGGAGGTGGAAATATTGATGGGGGAATTACATTAGCAGCTTCTCCCAGCAGTAACTCTGTTTATTAAGATCATTACTTCAAATTAAATGTATGGGTGTTTTCCTCATTTAAATATGTTAGCCTTAGCCTGTCTCTTTATAGCCACTGTATATGGACACCATGGGGAAATAGTTAACAACTATTTAAATTTGTCAGCGAGTAACAAGTCTGGGGTGCAATATAAAGCTCTAAGAGTGATAATTGCTAAGAAAACTTAATTATGGGGAGAAATAGGTTCTTATTAGAGGTGTGGCTTCTGTTTCTCACCTTAAGTAGAAGAGCAGCCTTAGTTCCTGGAGAATTTGCCTCTCTGGAAATGTGAATGGATGGTCCTAATGATTATTTTTCTGGGGGGAGAAAGGTCAGTGCCCTTGAGAACTGTTCTGCAGGAAGTATAATGACCAGTTAGCAATTACCGAGCACTGGATTGGGTCCTCACCAGAAAGGGCTAGGATGAGAGGGAACTAGCACTCATGGAGCTTCTGCTGGGGAGGCACCCAGCTACCTGCTTCCATCTGTTCTATTTAATTGAAATATCTCTGTGACATGAGCATTATCTCTGTTCTGTAGTTGTGGACACTGAACTTACACTTACTTCTTGGCCACTGATTCCCAGGTATTTCCTTTTCCATTATGTCACTACACCTTGAGATTTCTGAATTCTTTGCCCTCTTTGTGCCATAATAGTTTTAAATAAGTACATTGTAACTTGGCAAGGCACCACAGTGGTTAATTCAATTCAGTTAAGTCTGCAAGTATTTACTCACGACCGGTGGGGTCATATGTTCGCACCCACATATCTCAGTTCATCCTCGGTCAGCCTGGGTCCACTTGAGGAATCATCGGGAGACACTTATCAGGAATGTAATTCCTCCCCCTGCTCCCTAGTTACATGATGGTGAATAATGCCAGAGACTTTCAGGCTGCTTGAGAGAAGTTCAGGAACTACTGCAGAAACATGCAAAGACTTAATGTCTTCAGTTGTGTCTGGTGGATAGCTGTATTTTAACTGACAACATTAATGAGACTCTGGATGCTTTCAGCAGGGCATTAAATAAATAAATTCCTGAATGTCTAAAAGTCTTGGCTGGAGGTGATGTTATAAAAAGTTCCATAATTATGGGACTGCTGGCCAACGTTTTTTCTTAATCAAATCTAAAGCTTCCCTTTTTTTCCAAGGGGGGATTTCTGTATCTGAAGTCCTGGATTATGAATTATGCAAAAAGTTTTACCTGGTGGTAGAAGCCAAAGATGGGGGCACCCCAGCTCTCAGCGCCTTGGCCACCGTCAACATCAACCTCACAGATGTGAATGACAACCCTCCCAAGTTCAGCCAAGATGTGTACAGTGCCGTCATAAGTGAAGACGCCTTGGTTGGGGACTCTGTCATTTTGGTAGGTGCCAGTGTGACTTCCAGATATCTGGGGCTACTAATCCTCAGTAGAGTGAAAAAATGAGCAAAGTCTGTCTTGATTCTCTTCATACCCTCTCCTTTCAGTACCCTTTTATCCCCACAAACTCTAGCCGGGTACTTGGCTTTCAACTGCTCCTTCTCCAATCTGTCTACTAGAAAGGGTCTGATAAATTTCTTTATATCAAGATACAAGTGACTGATAATCATTTTCCTTCCAGGAGTGATTTTTTTTAAGAAAACAAAACATACCATGGAATGAATTTTTAATGATGGTTCCTACTAGTTTGTGACCTTAGATGATAAGTTATTAGGTGGCTAAGGATAGAATAAAACTATTCCCTACACACACACACACACACACACACACACACACACACACACACACGACTAGGGGCAGCTGCAAAGTTTAAGATATATCTCACACGCTTAAAGGAGCTTTTTCCAGATGGAACTTTTTCTAATATAAACATGGACGAGCCCTGTGTTGGGAGAACGCAGGCTCTCTTAGACTTATAAATTACATTTCGGTAACAATGAGTCCCATCCTTGCCATCCTTACCATCCCTAGATTGAACAGGTCCCTTCCATTCATCCTTATCTCTGGCTCCCATGGCACCAGGTTGTGGGTGTGTATTCTTTACACATCAGAGGTAAATGTCCCAGGTCCTCTCTCCTTCCTTGATACTATGAGACTATTTTGGTTACATATATATTCCAACATCACCAACATGAGCAGCAGACAGTGAAGGGTGTGTTGGCTTTATGGGAAAGGGAATTTTCTTGGGCTTTCTTAACATGGAAATGTGTAAGTTTAGAGAACGCCCAACTCAGTGATGGACTCATTATTTTGCAGAATTGGAAAAGAATCGTGAAAGTATCCCTATCAGTTAGCTTTGGCTCTGTCCTTATTAGCTCAAGGCCTGAGGAAAATCAAGCCTAACAAGCAAGCATCAGGTTGTAGGCAGGTAAAAATTAACAGAAATAAAATGGTAGCTGCAGCAATGGTGCTTTCCTCCTTGAGCCAACCCATCATCTCTTCACCTGGGGACATGATCACTGTCACTGGTGGGCATAGCACCTAAGAAAAATGTCAGAGCCATGCCCATGTGTGCAGACCTTGGACTCTAGTAAGAATAAAGCTTTCCTTTTGTGTCATGTCTTTGTTTTGCGTCTGTCTCTTGAAGCTAATAGCAGAAGATGCAGATAGCCAGCCCAATGGGCAGATTCATTTTTCCATTGTGAATGGAGATCGGGACAATGAATTTGCTGTGGATCCTCTCTTGGGACTTGTGGAAGTTAAGAAGAAATTGGACCGGGAACGGGTAAGCTCGTTTAGGCCAGCCTCTTTCCCATCCACACCCATCCCTTCACTGGAATCAGACACGGGCTCCATGAGTTTAAATAGGAAGATTCTCCACTCTAAATAATGAGAGTAAACAGGGATGGGCTGAAACGCAGCATGACGTATTTGGGGTTAGACCTTTAAAATAATTTTCTGCTGGCAGTTTCTTATTTATGGATGTTTTAAAGAAAAAGCAAATATGTGTCTTTCTGGTTGGTTTGAATTTTGGTCCTTCCTAGAGCAAGGAGACAGAAACGTATCTTTAGCATTGAGATCCTGTGGTCCTGGTTTCATAAGTAGCTTTAGCCCTAGGTGAGCAGATACAAAAGGATCATCTGAAAATATCTAGGTCAAAAAGAAAGACTCAGAAAATTCCTCTGTGCAAGGTTAAATTAAGTCTTTTTTGACCAAAAATATGTCTTCAAAGAGAAATTGAATATGGGAAAAGATGTTCTAGTAGTTATAAAAAAGCAGAAAGACCTCACTGGGTAATACAGTCCCATAACTCCAGAAATATCAAAACTGATACATAAGGCAGATCAGTGTTGACAGTGGTTGTGTTTGAACAAAGGCAGAGAGCTGTGGTTGTAACCTCCAATTGGTTTTGCACACACCCCCCAGACCCACCCACCTACCCGCCCCAGGAACAGATGGCAATGTTTGGAGACATTTCTAATTGTCACAAATTGGCAGGAGGTGATACTGGCTTCTAGTAAGTCCAGACCAGGGTGTTGCTAAACATTCTACAGTGCACAGGTCAGCCCCCAACAACAAAGAATTATCTGGCCCCAAATGTCACTGGTACTGAGGTTGAGAAACCCTGGTTTAGAATCAAAGCGAAGATGGATGATGTTTAGCAAAGCAGACCCTGCAGCACCCTGGGTGTGCACAGAAGGAAGAAGGTCCTTCTTCACTGTCAGCCCTTTGTGCCTCGACAGGTGTCTGGATATTCCCTGCTTGTCCAGGCAGTAGACAGTGGCGTTCCTGTGATGTCATCAACGGCCACCGTCAACATTGACATCTCTGATGTGAATGACAACAGCCCAGTCTTTACACCTGCTAACTATACTGCTGTGATTCAGGTGAGTAAACCTGGCTATGAGGCACTTGTCCTTACGTACTTATCCTCCTTCCTCTGCTGTGGTTTACTCGTCATGGTTTATTATTGTTTTTACCTATTATCTACTCATCCCATCATAAGGCTGATATGAAAAGAGCCTGATTTCTTCTACTGCAACTAATTAATAAACATTAATAAACACTATTAACCAATGGGTTTTTTTTCAAGTGTCAGGTGCTTTACATACACCATCTGTCCCCACCACAGCCCTGTGAAGTGGGATGGTGGATCAGCTTCTGCTTTCTGGGGAAGGAGCTAAGGTTCTGAGGGGTTACCTAGCTCACCCAAGATCATGCAGCCCTGAAGGAGTAGAGTCAGGATTTGAACTCAGGTCTTGTGTCCACAAAAGCTATTCTCTTTCCACAATGACAGGCTGCCTTTCAACCACTTTATGCTAGTCTGGCATGGGAGGGCAATTGATATAAACCATGTCATCAAAGGGAGATTGGGCATCCAAATAGAGCTGCTACTCAATAAAATCCCTCTTCTATAAGCAGTTTGTTTAGCACTTTAAATCCACCTGCTCTATAAAATTAGACTGCAGGATAGAGTAATGTGCTGCTAATATTCTGTAATCAGAGGGAATGACTCTTCTCTCCATCTGTTTTTTTCTTATTCCAAAGATAATTTCATGAGCACAGTACTAGGTGCCGAGCTACCGTTACTTCCCAGTATTTCTAGAAGCTGGAAGCCCAACTTTAGGAGGATGGGGAAATCCAGTGCAGGAATACTGTCAGTGTGGAGGAGGGCTTAGAGAAGACCGGAATAGATATACATGTGGTGGGCGGGAGTGGGGGAGATGGGAAGGGCAATCTTAAAGTTTAGAGAATCAGCTCTTGCCCGATCCCCTTCGGCCTCTGAATCACTCCCCATGGGTTCGCAGGGCTTTGTGGGTAGAAGGTAAGACGAGAGTGAGCCAGGGCTCAAGGGTCCCCTGTGGAATAACATTCAAGACTTTCAGTCTGGCCATCCATAGCTGGCTTCCCCCTGTACCGCTGAGCTGTCTGGGAATCGGGGCTGAGAGGCTTCATAAAGCCAGCAGCTCTCTGCTTCATTCCTACCCCTTTGTCAGCGAAACCCGATGCCTTCACCGGTGGTATTTTGGTTTCCCTCTCCTTTCTGATGCGTTTTCCAGCAGCTGTGCATTTTTATCCCTCTCCTGCTTCCACACACCTTCCTCCATTCCTGTCTCTCGGACTGCTCTTCTCCATGGCTGTCTCCCACAATGGCACTCTCTGCCTTTCACCGCCTCTGTGTGCTCGCCCCTAAACAGAATGGGCTTTGCGTACTCAACATTCAGTTTTATGACACACATCCATCAGCTTGACAGACTTGTTTTCACATGCACAACAGGAAGTCAACAGAGAAAGAACCAAGCACTTCTGCCCGTGAGCAGTGACCGTGGCTCATGTTTGCAACGCCACGGCCTGTCTGTTATATTTCACCCTTCTTTCTCAGATGGTGGCCCCAGGGCACACATATTTTCTATCTATGTACCTATGTTTCTATCTATCTATCTATCTATCTATCTATCTATCTATCTATCTATCTATCTATCTGCTATGGAGGAAATAGCCTTTATAGACTGAGCAAACAAATCAATAAATCTTCTATTTTGTGTGATGCTAAATATGTTCTCCATGTGAAATAGAAAAGCTATGCTGGGCGGAGGTGTTCCACAACTGATTCCAGAAGGAAACCATGTCTAGTTCTTGAAGACCAAAAGGCCACTTGAGAGAAAGAGCAAAATAAGAGGTCTTTGAGGTCCCTTTCTCTTTCTCCTTCAAAAAAATGTTTCTCCCTTTTTCCAACCCAGAATAGTTTTCTTATTCCAACACATGGGTTTCATAAGACTAATTCAGCACATAAAACTTGAGTGCGTCTGCCCCATGCATCACACCCCCTCCAAACTATAGGATATCATTGTCTTCATCTCTGTGACCCAAACGCATTTAATCCTAAATTGATGTCATCAGAAGGCCTGAACTAATGAAACTGACTTCAGGCCCAAGCTGTGATAATTCTAAAGTCTAAACAGAGTGGGGCCAGGGAACCAATGCCTCAGCTACAAAGGAATTTAATTTGGCATTTTCAAAATGAGGATAACTTTTGACCCAAGAAGGAGGGACAAAGAGCCCTTGTGTTTCCATTTTGGGAGGAAAGGAAGACAGGTTCTAAAAAATAATGCTTGCATAATAACATCAGAGCTTCCAAAAATTCTGAAGTTAAAAATTTCCTTTCTCTTCATTTTCAAGTTGAGAAATAGTCTATCCCCCCTTCCCTTTCCTCAAGAAACATGGCAAAATTGTGTTCTGAGGGGTGGGAGTAAAGCCCCATTTTTTCCACCTGACATATGCCTTCGTATATTTAATGGGAAGTTGCCACGCTATCTCCCCAAAAAAGTCCAATGTTGTGTTGGGCCTTAGCATAATCATATTGTGACAAATGTGAAGAAAGAACTTCCCATCCCAAGAGGTTGATGTGTTTTTGGCCTGAGCGGACTTTAGACATAATCATAAAAGTGGATGAGTATGTATTCCCAGAGCTGTACAAGTAAACTCAGGGCATATCCAGCCTACCCAAAGATAAGGTGTAGCAGTAACATCCTTAAAACCTATAAACCTATTCAAAGCAAAGTCCTGTGTTTTTACCTGCAGCTCATTGTCTCATGGGGCAGTTGTGGGGAGGCAGCCAAAGATAAGAAGCGTGATGCTTACAGATGTCAGCATATTTTCGAAGACACGATATTATCACAGGGAATCTCTTCCTCTGAAACCCTGTTTTCTAGCAGAGTACTCTCAACTGGTAATGATGGGGTTCCTTAAAATGTGAACAGAGGTGTAATTTTATTTTCCTTTTTACTATCCTCTTTTATGCAGGAAAATAAGCCAGTAGGCACCAGCATTTTGCAGCTGGTGGTGACAGACAGAGATTCCTTTCACAATGGGCCTCCCTTCTCGTTCTCTATTTTGTCGGGAAATGAGGAGGAAGAGTTCGTGTTGGACCCACATGGGATCCTGAGATCAGCTGTGGTCTTCCGGCACACAGAGTCTCCAGAATTTGTGTTGTGTGTCCAGGTATGGCCTCCTGCTCTATACACATCAGGTTGGCTTTCTCTTGTGCTTGTTTCGGTGCCCGTTGGTTGGTTTTCCTTTGTGGAGCGAGTCAACATAATTCATTACCGTGCAGGAATGTTCCCCTTTTAATCTCAAATTCAATTTCACACCAATAAAAGTGGCCTCTGTGTGTGAAATTGAACAGGAAGGAAGAGAAGCATCATAATTCAGAAGGGACATTCCTATAGGGTGTGGCAAGAAAACAGTCACTGGGCCTAAATCTGCATTCTAAAAATTCCTGGGGTCCTAATTAACCCCCAAAGACAACTAATTGGTCAAGGCTTGGTGCTTTGTACTGAGTAATATTTGCCACATCACCCCCACTTAGGAAAACACCAATCTTAGTTCTCATTGAGCCATATCATGGCCTCTGCTTTTGAAGAGACCTCTGCTTGGTAAGTTTTCCCAGTGAGGCAGGGGGGGCCAAGCACTCAGGTGGCAATAGCTTCCCAATATTCGCACTCCTCGAGGTCACTGGCCTGTTTAAAAATCAAATGGGACAAAGAGGCAAAAGTAACAGGTATGGAAAGGGTGTGGATAGAAACAGGAAATGAGAGAACATTAGAAAGTTCCCACATATGAATTTTGCCAGTACCAAGATTTGTGTCCCATCAGTGAACCGAGTGACATCTTTTTACCCACAATTGCCACAGAAGGCAAGCGAAAGTCATTATTAATGATAGTAATAATCACAATAGTAATTCTTTATTTGTATGGCATTTCATTGTATATATTATTTCTTCTGATAAGTTATGGTTTACTCTATCTACTCCATGAAGCCTTCCAAATTAATGCCTTTGAGCTCTGAGTATGTCAATGAATGCTTCAGTTGCCACCCACTTCTTCAACATTATTATGTAAATAATTTTATATCACAGTATAGGTACTCAAGTGAAAGAGAGATTTTTAGTGACTTGTGACAGAAGCTAGTCGAGTTCTTTGCATATCTTCTCTGGTCATTAGAAAACAGACTTGGAAGCAGCATACAGAGCTGTCTCCTCCTAGTCCCTTATATTAAACGACCATCACATCCTGTGTTTCTGCCTCGTAAAGTCCCTGTGTGCATTGGCGTCGGTTACACTGTCTTTGCCATCTGCCCGCTTTAATCTATATGGCCCCATCCTCATACTATTGCAGAAGCCTCTGGGGTGATTCCTCTGCCTTCGGCCTCATTATTTTCTGATCTGCTCCATCCCCCTCCCAGATTAATCATTCCACTTTGATTATGTCATTCCCTTAAACCAGGGGTCAACAAACTATAGCCCCTAGACCACATCATGTCCTCAACCTATTTTTTATAAATAAAGTTTTATTGGAACACAGCCTCACGCATTTTTTTACATATGCTCTGTGGCTGCCTTCATGCTGGACTCATAGCTGAGTACTTGATAAAAATTATATAACCCCCAAAGCTTAAACTGTTTTTTATCTTGCCTTTTACAGAAAAGGTATGTTAACCCCTGCTCTCAACTAAAACCATCTGTGGCTTCCTTCTGCCTAAAAATGTGTGGACTGCAGGCTAAATTCTGGCTCAGACTCTTTTAGATTTGGAATTTCATGGTATTTAGGCAGACATGACTCTCCAGTCCTTCTCAGGCCACAGGCTCACTAGTCTCTCACCTTACACCCAGCAGCTCATGCCTTTCTGTCATCTTTCTGACCTCTGACATTTGAGTGGGCAACCTCTGGCCTATAAAATCCAAACTCATCACTATCAATTGAGGCCCTCCACAGTTTAACCTCTAGTTCCACCTAATTTGCTAAATGTATATTTTCCTACGTGAATTTTCCTTGTCAGCATCTCTGGTCCACATATGTCCATCAAATAAAGCATGTGGTAATGGTAATAATAAAAATAACAATCACGTTAACTCTCATAGACTAAGTGCTTCTAGGGGCCAAGCTTGTGCTAAGCACTTTGCAATCACTGTCTTTTAACCCTTCCAACACAAGAATCCTGTGAGGTAGATACTACTATTTTACTTGTATTACAGACATAAAAATTGAAAGTCAGAGAAGTTAAGTAACTTACTCAATGCCAGACATGTAGTGAGTGTCAGAGCTAAGAGTCAAACTCAGATCTATGGGATACCCAAGCCCCTGCTTTTACACTACCTTCCACAAATAAAACCACACCTGCCCTAGGGACCCAGCCCATGGGAATCTGCCCTTCACGGAAGCCCTACAGCATTGGCTACACATTGCACATGGCAGCTATTCGGTAAAGATCTGTTGTCAGAATGGTTGTTTCATCAATTCTGATATAAAGAAAGAAAATCAAAATTTTTTACTCAGACTACCTATTTTTCCTTTTGGTCTACCATTTTTTATTCTAAACCTTAATACTGTAAAATTCCCACTTAAATAATGTTTCTTAAGTGTGCAGAAAGGTGCCGCCTTGTCCAATCAAAAGGAAAGAATCCAAAGAGAACAAAATTTTTTCTTGTAAGTGGGAATGATACTTTATGAGGTTCCCTTGTGGCTTCTGTCCAAAATTAAAACAAGAGCAGCCTGTTACATGTTGGGTCGCGTAGAACCCTCTAGCCTTCTTCCCTGTTTATCCCCACCAGCTGTATTGTCTTGACGCATTTTATTCTCCATAACAGAGTGTACATGTGGGTTCCGAGGGTGATAAATCACTCCTCTTACTTAAATCCACATCTTCAGCATTTCGCGACTAGTAGCAGGGGATGGAGGAAGAAGCAAAATGGTGCTTAAAAGAGTAGATGTCTTCTGAGTTTTGCTGCTTTTTTCAAATGATTCTGATTTTGTCTTAGTTCCTTGCCTTTCCCCCTCTTGGTTGTTTTAGGCAAAAGACTCTGGCAAACCCCAGCAAGTTTCTCACTCCTACATCCGTGTGCGGGTCATTGAGGAAAGTATCCATAAACCCACAGCCATCCCTCTGGAAATTTTCATTGTCACCATGGAGGACGACTTTCCTGGTGGGGTCATCGGGAAGATCCACGCCACAGACCAAGACATGTATGACGTGCTCACATTTGCCCTGAAATCGGAGCAGAAAAGCTTGTTCAAAGTGAACAGCCACGATGGGAAAATCATCGCCCTGGGAGGCCTGGATAGCGGCAAGTATGTCCTGAATGTGTCGGTGAGTGACGGCCGCTTCCAGGTGCCCATCGACGTGGTCGTGCACGTGGAGCAGCTGGTGCACGAGATGCTGCAGAACACCGTCACCATCCGCTTTGAGAACGTGTCCCCCGAGGACTTCGTGGGGCTGCACATGCGTGGGTTCCGGCGCACGCTGCGGAACGCGGTCCTCACCCAGAAGCAGGACAGCCTGCGTATCATCAGCATCCAGCCCGTTGTGGGCACCAACCAGCTGGACATGCTGTTTGCGGTGGAGATGCACAGCAGTGAGTTCTACAAGCCGGCCTACCTGATCCAGAAGCTGTCCAACGCCAGGAGACATCTGGAGAACGTCATGCGCATCTCAGCCATCCTGGAAAAGAACTGCTCGGGGCTGGACTGTCAGGAGCAGCATTGCGAGCAAGGCCTGTCGCTGGATTCCCACGCACTCATGACCTACAGCACAGCTCGCATCAGCTTTGTGTGTCCGCGTTTCTACAGGAACGTGCGCTGCACCTGTAACGGTGAGTGCAGGTTAGAATTCCCGCCCACCTCACCTCCTGAGAGTTGAGTGAACTGGGTTACCATTCCTCCTAAGCATGCATTTGTTCATTCACTCACTCAGCAAAATATTTACTGACCAGCTGCTATGTGTCTAGTCACCATGAGACATGCTGGGGCTGAGGGGGTAAAGGACACAAGCTCAGCCCCTACTCCCATGGAGAGTGTGGCTTCTGGGCAACACAGACATACAAACAGGCTAGCTTGAGCCCATGCAATAAGTGCTGCTAGGGGAAGTACAAACTCCTGTGGTACCAATCTAGAGGGAAGATTTCCTAAAGGGAGTAAGTATCTCTAGGTTGAGGTGAAGAATAAGTATTAGGTTGGTGCAGAAGTAATTGTGGTTTAAAAGGTGAAAAATAATTGCAAAAACCGCAATTGCTTTTGCACCAACCTATAGGAATTAGACGTGTAAAAACAGGTAGGAGAGGGAGAGCATTCCAAGCAGAGGGGCAGCTTGTATAAGGAAGGCTTAAGGGCAAGACAGGAACCTACACAGAGGGGATTGAAACAGATTTCCTGTCACTGGAAGGCGCATGGAGTGATGACAAATCAGATTGATGAGCCAGCTCAAGGACCACACAAGGGTTAGGTAAGATGAAGATTTAGAAATGATCCCAGGTCAGTGGGGACCGTTGGCTGATTTGAAGTGAAGAAGTGACAGGATCAGCTCTTTTGCAAAAGCATGCTGGCTGCAGAAGGGGATGGATTAGACTGCGTCAGACCAGATGCAGGAAGACAAGTTAAGAAGCCATTGCAGAGGGCAAGGGCAGTTAGATTTGCTTCGGTGAAAAACGGGGCTAGATATCTGGGAGCACGGTCAACGGATGGATTCCGCCCTCAGAGCAGCAGAGATGACGGACTGCTTCCCATTTGTTGATGTAACTAGAGTTACTGAACCTTGACCTTGCCTGATCAGAGGCCATAACTGCACAGAGTCACATGCCCACAGTGGTCAGCGAGAAGCATTGCTCTCTCCCTCTTTTCCTCTCTCTGACATGTGGAGCCATAAATTCACTGCCCTCTTTTAAGAAAATTGCACCCAGAGTCTTTCTAGCCAGTGTGAACTTAGAGCCCAAAAGGACTGTAGCCCAAAGAGAGGCCATTTGTAAAACATCACTTTAGGTAATTGAGGATAGGCAGAGTCCCTGGTCACTTTCCTTGTAGAAAGTTCTTCGTTGCCATTTGGAAAATAAGCCCATCAGAGGAAGCCCACAGAGATCACAGCTCCCTTTGAGAGACATTTTGACAGCTTCCAAGCAGCCCAGAAGAGTGCCAGCCACTCACTTTGTGGTACCAAGTGAATTCTGTTTGTGTTTTCATCAGGTAGATGCAGTGGTCTCTGACCTGTTGACTATGGAAGTTAGCTCCAAAGTAATTCAAAGCATTCATGCTAGGTGCAATGCCTTTCTGACAGATGCCACCAACATGCAGGATTGATGAATGCCAACTGTCCTCGCCTTACCTAGATTTCCTCTTTTGGCAAACTGATTTATGCACCAAAGTTCTGCTAGAGCCTTTATACAGTGATTCACAGCAGGGTTCAAACGACACTCACCACAGTCCTGGACAGACCCTCCAGGAAAAACTAAACCAGCTAATTAATCCTTGTGCTCTGAGAACTTGTTTCACTCAGCAAAAATTTGTGGAGACAGCAGTGTTCTAGACACTGAAGATTCAGAGTAAGAAAAAGACACAAACCCTGCCCATAGGAGCTGGTTATTGTGAAGTCAGTTTGCAAGTACCTGTCTATAATAATATTGTTACAATAAATGCTGGGAGTAGAAAGAACAGAGTCCCTGATGTGGCCAGAGGGAAGCTTTCTGTGAGCCAGGTGCTGGGTCCTGAGGGATGAGTATGAGCTCATCACGAAGAGACACGGAGGGCAGGCTTGGCAGAATTTGTTAAAGGAGAGATTTAGAGGGTTGACTTTTGTTGGAGAGAGGGGTGCTTGCTATGCATTTTGCATGAGACACTAATGTTTTAAATACAATAAGTTGCATGGTGGTATCCTTGCCCAGAAGTCCTATTCTCTACTCCTCATAAACCTTTCTATCCCAGTAAACCCAGAATGCTAGAATTTGTTGTGCTTCAGCCCCCAGACATCCCACAAAGAGGCCTTGGTTTGCAAAGCAAACTTTTCCTCAGTGAGAGCTCTGTGCACTCAGGTCCACCTCAGAGCCTCTTCTCACCTTCAAGTCACTCTTATAATTAAGCTTTAAACTAAAATAGTCAATTTTAGTCGTTAAAGGACTCCAAAAGGTCATCTGGCCCAGTCCTATCTCATCAGGTGATATATGATAATCTCCATTTTATACGTGTGGTAGCTCCATGCCTTGCCTGGGGCTGTACAGCTGGTGAGAGTGGCATGCTGATTCAATAAGGTTCATCTTGGGCCCCTATTTTATTATCTGCATCTTAAGAACATGAACTCCTCTATTTTTTATGTGAATCATAACCCCAGTGCTATGTACTCTGTAGGAATACTCAAATAATCTCATATTTCTCAGCAGACGGATCTTCAGCCTCACAATACCACCTTAGGATGGCAGAGGGTCTCTCAGACTCCAATGCACGTGGGGCTTACTAGAAATACCCATTGCTGAGCTCCATACTCAGATATAACAAGAGAGTCCAGGTGAAGCCTAGGATCTATATGTGTAGTCTGGGTGATTCTAATGCTGGTTGTCAGGAAATCAAACTTTGAGAAATCTCACAGCAAGATGAAGTAGAAAAAATTTCTTCCAGGTTCAGGGGGCACGCTTTTAGTTATAGTAATAATAGCTCTCTCACTTCTTGTAAAGTGTCTACTTAAATAAAAATACAATGAAGAGCTATTAAGGAAAGCATTAGGCATTTTAGGCATCTTCTCATTTATTGGAAAGGAGAGTTAATTCAACAAATGCCCCCCCACCCTCCGCCAACACAAACACACGCACACGCACACGCACACCCACAGCTAGTATTGTCCAGTTATTGGTTTACCCTGGAAGATCAGCAGGTTCAATAAATGGACTTTCCCACCACGTGGTGGAATAATTAGGATGATAAATAGAGATAGCTTCCCATTCTGAGCTGTGTAGTAATGTTTACACATATTTTGTCTCAATGTTTTATCCTGCTCCCAACTTTTTCTCATGCAGACTTTTCTCATGCAGATTTTTGGGTCCAATTAACATCATTAGCATCTTGAACCAAAATGCTATTTGTTTTGACAAAATGAGCACAAGCTTGAATTTGAGTGCCAAATAGGCGTATTAAAATCCAGCCACCATCCATCAAGCATCACGTTTGAACAGAAGTTCAAGAGATATGAAGTTCTGATGTTGTGAGGTGGCACCTGGTAAACTGTAGACATTCAATGAACATTGCCACTCTGCTGAGAAAGCCTGACACCAACCTAAATGAGTGGGGCATGAGACATGCCCTTGACCTCCTCCTACAGGGGAAGCAAGCAGACAGAGCATCAGGGGCGGTACGTGGGGCTGAGCTGATTGTCCATTTTGGAAAATTTTCACTGATTTTTTAAAAATCTAATATAGAAATATATCATAAACTAGGCATTTGTCCAGGAGAAAGGACTCCCCATGAGACCATGAGAGTTGAAGACCAGTGTGTTTATGAGTTGTGATAAAAGTAGGTGCCTGATTTGTCAAGTCCCTATTCAGCTACGGAACACAGAATGGAACCTAATAAGAGGAATGGCGCGCCACATAAAATGAACGGAGAGTTTGCCGTGGTGAAGCACTAGACTAGGCAGAGGTAGTACAGCCGCAGTCCTGCCTTCAACCATGGATGTGGTACTGTCCTAAGGGTCTGCTCAAGGAAGTAGGAGGAGCATGGAAGCCCTGAAGCATCACTGAGGGTGATGCCCCCTGAACTATGTCTGAAAGGATGCCTAGAATTAGGCAGGTGACGGGGAGGGAAGGTTCCAGGACAAGGAGCATTAGAGCAAAGGAATGGAGGTAAGAAATGTGCAATTCAGTACACAGATGAAAGCAGGGGCAAACATAACAACTAACATTTATTGAGCCATTACCAGGTAGTGTGCTGTTTTTCTAAACATATATAATTGCATTTAAACCTCACAATACCCCTAAAGGGTAGGTATCATTAACTTTCTTCAAAAGTGAAGGAAACTAGGACTTGGAAATGTCAATTGTCTTGCTCAAGATCCCAGAGCTAGTAAACAGCCAAGGCGGAATTCACACCTGGCAGTCTTAACCGTTGTACCCTACCACCTCTGCACAGATTTAGAAGGAACCTGAAAATCACCTAATCCAACCTCTCACCTATCTCACCTACTATAGACATCCTGTTTACTCTACCCCTGCCACAGTAATTCAGCCAATTTAAACACCAGTACCAGACACCCACTGCCTCACAGAATGGACCTGAGACAACCTTCTCCCTTACAGTGCACCTTGTAATGTCACCCAAGTCCATCCTTTAGAACCACACAGAACCTGACTTGTCTAACTCCTCCTCTACAAGATATCTAAGGATAGTTGTTATGACCCCTTGAATCCTCTTTTCCTAGACTAAGTGTAGAAGTCCTTTTGATCCTTAGCTGTAAACAAATAGGATCTATAAAGAGTTGTGGGTGGGGCACAGAAGAGGCATAAAGGGGCTGTCCACAGTCCTACTTACAGGAGACCAAGAAAGGCATCAGAAGCAATATAGTTGGTCCTATTGGTCTTGCCAAGCAGGGAGTGCATTTTAAACGAGGAAGCAGTGAAGAGAAAGGCCCTCTGGGGATCTGTACACCCTTTCATTTGCTCATTCACTCAGTAGTGAATTGAACACTATGCCAGGCTCTGATATGGGTGCTAGAAAGATACAGTGGTGAGTGAGGTTGATGTGGTCCCCATCTTCATGGAACATGAACCAACAATGGGCAAATGACAAGGAGCTCTGTTGGACTGGGTGGTGGGGAGTCAGGACAGTCCTGGGAAGGAGTACAGTAAGACAGGTAAACAGAGACTGTGATAGGCAGCCATGGTAATATGCTTCCAATAAGCACGATAAAATAAAATGATGAAAGCTTTTTTGAGGCAATAAGATACCAAAAACTTAACCTTGATGATTTTTTAAAAAGCAGAGAAAAATCCGAGATTGCATTTGCACTTGGGCTGGGGATTGTTAATGCTAATTCCTGGAGGAGAGTCAGCAGTCCCAATACCATAGATGATTTCGAATAACCTTCAGTATCGTCTCTGAATCTTGACCAAGTTCTTCCTGCAAACTAGAAGGTTTCTATTTTTCATTCATAACAGATAGGTCTCTCTGCAGGTCCCTCATCTCCACCACAGAGTCCCAAAGTGTGAGGAGAAGTTGGGAGGTATTCCCCGCCTCCACCCCCCGGTGGTGATGCCAGCTTCTCAGCATGTATTTTCATGATATTCATCATGATATTCCCTCATAAATTTCTCCCACACACCACTGCCGCAGGGAGGTTGTCTTTAATGAAACTACACTTACCCTTTAGCAAAATCATCCAGAAAGTATGGTTGAGCCAAGCAAACACCATTACAGATGATTCTGTGCTTCTGAGAGAACCACCAGGGACCACTTCAAAGCCAAGAGACCTTAAGGGAATGTGTTTTAAAATTTTAGGCAGGCCAGGAATTAAGAGGGAAACTTATTGACTTATGTGGCATTTGCCGAGATACGACATCTTGGTAAAGATGTATGTATGAATTCAGGGATGTTTACCATTTAGTTATTGGAGTTTTAGTGTAATGTTTACCATTAATTTACCCTTAGTTATTGGATTCCCAGTATAATGAGGCAGAGACATAAATCAAGAGGTTGAATCAGTTAAAAGTGCAGAGATAATAATCACAACTAGACACTGATGTGTTCGCTAAAGGCATAAACTTACTCCAGGGGACTATGGCAATGCTGGGGAGATGAAGGAGAAGAGTCACTAACTACGTAGCGAGAACCTTCTAAAACCTCAAGAGGATTACCTTTCTCCTCCCTGCAGGTTCCAACGCTCTGAAGCTTCTGCTCAAGTGATTGTATGTTGTTAACTCTTAGAGAGTGACCTAAATTTCTATCTGAGCCAAACTTCAGAAAGTGAAAAGCCTTCTTTTGGAGAATGGCCACATCGTGTACACGTTTCTCTCATGGAGAGACTATAGGAAAAGAAGAACACTTCCACCCAAGGTGGAAGGGGTTTCCACAGCTATGTGTGGCCTGTGATGCTACTTAATTGAAAGCTCCAGGCTTTATTTCACGCCTCCCATGCACGTAGTATTTCATATTATCTGTCAATTGATAAGTTATGAATTGGACCCAAAAATGATGGCAGAAAAATAATTGCACTTGTGTCGGGTCTCTGCCATGTTGCTGAGTCAAACTAGTATCCCTGGTTTGGGGACCTTTTAGTAATAATTTTTTACTATAAACTTTTATCTTTGCAAGCTGCTTTCACACATATTAGTCCATTTAGTTCTCACAGCTCTAGGAAGAATCATTATCCTCATTTTTCAGAAAAAGAAATTGAGACCCAGCAACGTCAAGTGACTTGTTCAGAGTCATACAGTAAATAAATTTAACAACTAGTCAGGGCCACAAGCCACGTGTGCTGCTTGTCAAACAGCACCATTTTCTATTACACTACTCCAGGGAACAGAGCTTTCTCTGCCTGCTTTATGTTCTGACAGTTGCTAAAATGTCTGCTGTTTCTGTCCTGCCCCGACATACAACAAATGGCATCAGCTGGTTTGATAAACTGGGACCCTTCTCCCTTCATGCTCATTCTGGCACCAAATTGATGGATGCCTGGGGATGCAGAGCATGTCGGTCTAGAGCCCCCATCCCCCAAGCTGTCATGGATCACAGCGCAAGTTAATTAAACCTGGGTTATTTAATGATAGTTAATAAGATAAACTTCCTCCCAGAAGCCAATGGGAACAGACACAGTGCCTCTGCACTGGTACTCGGGAGCTGATGAGGCACTTTCTGCCACCAAAGAGAGAGTCTGTGAAGCTCTTTGCAATGGTAGGTATATGAACTTCCCTGAAAACGGAATGACATAAACATATGATTTCTGAAAACAAGTTAACCCCTCAGCATTCATTTCAAGCATACTGGATTGTATGTTGCTAGAGAATTTAATGCTTTGGCTGGAAAGATGGTTGTTATCTCCAGGAATGTGTCCCCGGGACCCAGATCTGGGTACATCTGAGGGTGAGGGCCACACAACATTGTTCAGTGCTGGCATACAAAGGTCAAGTCCCTCTGACAATATGTGTTTCAGGAAGGACCTGGTTTCTTATCAGAGTTAATAGAGAGGGAACAATATTGCATATGGGAAGTATTTAGTTCAGGGAAACCTTTTTTTCAGTAACTAAAGGTCTCTCTACTGGGAATAGACTGCATTTTGTGCACATGCTCACATCTGCCGCCAGCTAAGGAGGCCCTCACATTTACACTGACCTCTGACTCTAATCTTTCTTCTTACGTCCTTGAGCCACAAGAGCGTGGACTGTGAGCAGAACAAGCTGACAGCAGCAGCTGGAGACCGAATGTTTATGGCTCCTCCCATCTTGGACTGGGACTGGGGAGGAGACCCCAGGGACTTTTTAGAGCATCAAGAGACAGATCCCTTGCCAAGAGTTGTCCCCTTTACCTTAAAATAAAACCTATTAAAAAGAAAAAGAGCGAAAAGTAACCTGTTAGAGTCAGTGGCTGCTAGAGTAAATAGAAATGCACATTATTATGTACCCAATATTTATATTATTAATTTTAGAATGCACATAGTATAATATTCATATTAATATATTTTTAGATATTCTCCAGCTAGAGTTTTTATAACAGGGATTGTATCTAACATAATCCATTAATATAATGGATTTAATTATATGGGTTCTATGGTTATGACTTAAGGAAAGAAGAAGAAAATGAGCTGTGAGTTTGAAGCCCAGTTGTGAGTCGAAGTGGCTTTGTGATTTAGCCCCAATATAAGGGATATGGGTGATAAAGTGAAAAGTCTTGTGCTAATTACCAGGGCAGGACTAATGGCAAGAGAAAAGGTCAAAACATGTGAATAAAAGGGAGAAATACTCAAATGCTGTATTTATTTTGAAATACAGTGTTTAGCTTTTATATATAATATGCACTTATAGCTCTTAAAAAACGTTATCATAATTCTTGTGAGAGAAAATAGCTTTGCTATCATGGGTCTGAAATTATCGAGCCCTCTTCTCCTCTTTGAAACAGTGGCTTTTAAACTGGATTTTTGATAATGCAATGTAGCCGTTGCATTAGAGCAGAAAAGACCATGACTGTAACATACCATGGGTGCCAAAAGAATGTATACAAGTGGACACTTTTGGTCAATGTTGCTCAAGCAGTAGTTTGCCCCAATCAGAAGTGTCTAGATGCTGATGGTAACCACTTTGAGCACCTCTTGTAATTGCAGAAGTCAAATGTGATTTGTATTCATTTTTTGTTATCAGTACATATTATTACAATTTTAACAATTTTTTCTTTTTTTAAATGTGCGTACATTTTTTTGGCACCCTCTGTATATAGCTGTCTCTCAGAAATGTAGAAATTTATAGAAAGGATACCCTTAGGCTGGCTGAAATAGAACATGGAAAGAAGCATGTCCATGAAATGGGAAATAACAGGTTTCTTAAATACATAAATTGATGTTTCTGTATCTAATTGGAAGGAAACATCCAGGTGATCTAGAGTTCCATCAATTTGATGTCATGCATTTTGTGGTTATTTATGCACATTGCCCCTTCCATGGGCTCCGTTTGCATTTTTTGAGCAAATACTAACTAGTCAACATTTAGGAGCAAATTGGAAGTATGTAGGCCGTCAGAAGCTGAAAGGAAGCCACTCACAGAGACAGCAAAATGTCAGATGGTAGAATTGAGAACACCTTGAATAAGCATAAACACATGAATGCAGTTAAGCCACTAACTATAGATGGTTCATTCCCATGAAACACAGTTCCTTCTTACTCAAAGGATCTCATCCTTCAAGCCCCCTTCAAGCCCGCATTTAAAAATGCTCCCATCCTTTGCGAGGCCTTCTGACATTCTCCCAGGAAACACAACTGTTCTTTCTCCGGGACTTCCATTGCACTCACATATGTCTAGCAAAGCAGTTACCTTACTGGATTGGAATCGTGTTTGGGTGTTGTTTCCTGAGGGGAGGGAGGGGCAGGATCATTTCCTTTCATCTTTATATGCCCAGGCCTATCACATCATTGGCCCTAAAAAGTTATTTGTTGAATGAATGCACCAAAAGTTCCTTAAAAACTCGTTAGCAAAAACCTCTCCAAACACATCATGAGGTGATTCAACAGCTTTTTGAAGTATCATAAATATTGATAAATAAGTAGCAGGAATAAAGGTTTCTTGGAACGGAAACAGGAAGACACATTTCAGGGCCCTTATGTCTTTTACAACCATTTGTAGAAATCATTCTAAATTTTCAGTTAAAAATCCCTTCATCTTTGAAGACTTTGTGAGCTGGATCATTGCCAAGAGTATCTTTTTTGGCTGAGCTCTAAATCAGTGGAAAATAGGATTTATGAATTCTGAGTTTGCCGGTGCTACTTACCTTGTGCGTCCCCAGGATTACAGTTCTTCAAATGTTTGTATGTTGTTAGCATTAAATTTTTGCTTTCTCCGGGACAAAGAAATGACTGTATAATAGGACAACATGCTTAATGGTGAGGAAAGAGTTTGGAATGGAAAGGGGTTATGATAATGGGCCAGATCTTGCTGAGGAAAAGAGCTGTTGCGGGTCGGCATGATCTCAGTTCACAGAGAAGCAGCGCTCCTCTAGGCCACTGTTACCTCTTTGTGGGTTATTTTTCACTTGTGTCTCCTTTTCTGTCGCACTTTTACCGCTTCAACTCTCACCAAGCTGAAAGTGGTTTCATTATGTTTGAAGTATCCAAGACCTTTGAAAAGAGCACTTCTTTCAGTGGACCCGTATTCGCCATGGCCATAGTTCTGAAATATCTCACTTGGGGCCTGAATTCTGCCTTAATCAGTTAATCTGCTTTCCAGGATTTCCTGTGTGAGGGATTAACCTTTTATCTTACTGTGCTGTGAACATCGAACAAGTAAAAAGGAAGCCTTCCTTTGCCAAGGATAATGCTACTATTTCTGATAGCCAGTAGGGCACATTTACAGCAAATCAATACAGTAGCATCTCACAGAAGGGATTAGGAAACAATGTGAATTGTGCTTTCACAATTTAGAATTAGTCATGCTTTTCTTTAGAAACATCTTTTCTCCCCCTCTGAGAACAACAGCTGACATCTTCTGATGTCTACCCCTAATTTTTCAGGGCAAGAAAGGGGTATAGAAGAAATCTAAACTCAAGTGACACATTCAAATGGCCACCAGTATGCAGGAACCCCACTCCAAGAAATACTACCAGAGCTCATGTAGTGTGTTGTTTTTTTTTCCAGCTGAACTTGGTCCAGTCACAACCTTAGCATATTTTAGCCTAAAAGTAGATGCTCCATTTTCTCTTTTCACCCAACCTCCTTCAGTCTAACAGTGAGCTTTTGGTAGATGCAGGGACCTTTGATGGGCACCCACACCCAGGAAAGCCCACTGAGGTACTCCAGCTTCTGGGTGGCCTCTTTGTCTTTTAGCTCAGAGCTTGTAGAGCCCAGTTCTTGAAACATCCCTGTGCTCCCTGGAGTGTAGGGTGATTCCCTTTGTACTGATCTTGCGTGTCCCCCCTTTGTCACAGGAGGACTGTGCCCGGGGTCCAACGATCCTTGCGTGGAGAAGCCGTGTCCTGGGGACATGCAGTGTGTCAGTTACGAAGCCAGCAGGAGACCATTTCTCTGCCAGTGTCCACCGGGGAAGCTCGGAGAGTGCTCAGGTGCAGAGTGCGGTGGAATGACAAGGATCTAAATTCATGTACCTGAAGTATTTGCCCTTGAGTAAATTATTCTGCCCTAGCCCTTCCAGAAGATATTTCTGTCTGCATGCAACATTTCCTTCAGAATGGACCGCAGTTAACATCCACCTTCAAATGTGTTTGGGACTTACTGCAGCTGCAGACTGCTAAGGATACATGCAGTGACTGTGGACTCCTTCTAGTATAATGGGGAGACCACAACCTGTGTTGTCAGTCATGTCGCATGGATGTAAGGGTGTGAAATTATGGAACATAGAGGGCTATTGGTTCGGCAGAGGAGTTGGGGTATCTGTGGCATGACCTTTGAAGTTCAGAGGGCTGCATAAACCCATACGCACACAAGAAGGTAGAGCTGAGCCAGTCCCGGTGACCTTTCCTAGAGAAAGCCCAGCCTAGAGCACTAAATAAGCAGACTCTCCATTAGAAATGTCTAACGAACTGCATGTCGCCCAAAGAACAGGTGCTCACCTCTGGGTCTTAAAGAAAGAAAAAAAAAAGTATTTATGTTATTTCAATCCAAATAATCCTGTTTCTGATCTTCACTCAATTTCAGTACTTCATTTGATTCACATATTCTCTACCACTTTTTTTCTTCTGAAAATAGTATTGTTCATTTTTGGTACCAATAGAACCCTCTTTTTGGTAGAGGATATACTTAAAATACAGGTACACTGATAACTGATAACCAAATTTAGAATCCAAGAAGTATTTATTGAGTAATGATTATAATAGTAATTATAGTGGGGATAAAAAAATAATTATGGCCAGTATTAAAAAGGCACTTTGTTAAGCAGTAGGTTTTAGAAATTCAGCCTTTGCAAGAGAAGCACTGTTCTTAAAAATGGAAGCCAAAGCTTTCATAGTTGATTTTAAGAGCAGAGCTGCCCGTGAAGCAAAGGGATCACCAGCATACTTGCCTTTGAAGTCATCTAAGGTTTAGACTTAACAGATATTTTGTCCCTATCCCAAAATACAGGCCATGCCTAGAGCAGGTACAGATATGTAGGATGACAATAAAGCCAAGCCACCTAACTTTAGATGTCACTTTCTGCCTATCCCCCTTATCCTTTCTATATAGAAAACTTTTAATGGTCCATAATTATCGTCTATTTGGTAGATTTCCACACTTTCCACCTTTCATCCCAGCAAGACAAGTTTGCAGTTATTACTTTGCTTATTAAAACATAAAGTTGGAGGTAGTATCAAAAAGAGGATGAACTGAGAATTGGGCAATGTGAGTAGGACAAAAATTCTGGGAGAAGGAGCCTTGAAATTAAAGGTCAGAAGGTATAACTGTGACTTCACGTGACATGAACTTCCTTTATATCAGCTACCTTTTTTTTACATTAGTGCAGATGTCAAAATTTGGCTATTTTGCATTAGAATACTTGGGGAATATGGTTGTATCTTATCCACGGAATTAAAAATTCTTGAATGCCTCAGTGATAGTGGTGGACATAAAGAGGTATCCTTTAAAAGTGCTCATTTTAGAAAATGGGAACTAGGAATTCAGCAACATTAAGAAAATTCCGGTTATAGAATTTACCAAGTTGCCGTTGGCATTAGACAACTAAGATTTATTTTATTTTTTTGGCATCTGACTAGTTAATATTTTTTTCCACTTTGAAATTAGAGTATGACCTGAAATGGAACCAGTTTTTAATCAAAAATGGTTCTCTTCAATGCCTTCATTAACTTCCCATGGTCTTTAATCAACTTACTTGGTAGTTGTTAGGTGATTTCATGTGTCCCTGCTCATTTCTGGAAGTTAAAAGCATATGTGTCTTCTCGTAATGGTCTTTTCAGGGCACACTTCTCTCAGTTTTGCTGGAAACAGTTACATCAAATACCGGCTTTCTGAAAATAGCAAAGAAGAGGACTTTAAGCTCGCTCTGCGTCTGCGAACACTGCAAAGCAATGGGATTATAATGTACACCAGAGCAAATCCCTGCATAATTCTGAAGGTAATTAAAGTGGGTTATCTTTTCCTGCAGTCAGTTCTCATGTTAATATTTTGGCTCTTGGGTTGGGGACTGCTGAAATCGTTTTGTCTTTCAAATTCAGAACACCAAAAGCTGACTTTGGGCAAAGGGGAGCAGCAGCAGAACTGGGAAGTGTGCCAACACCCCATTTCCTTTTGTACATTCAGCTTCAAAATTGGCTCTTGGTAGATTGGGGCATCTCTCTAGAGTGAGTTCAAGGGCCGGCCTCCTTTGAGCTGTAATCACTCAACAGTTCATTAGAATGTATCTCCTAATCAATTCCACAGTAGGGGTGGTCCTTTAGAAAGAGTGGCTGTATATTCTTCTACCGCATGGGTCTATCCCCACTGACCTCTGAAAGCAACTTCTGTTCTTGCTCAGGGAGGAAGTTGGATATTTGGGGCATAGAAGATTCCATATGTCCCATCATGACCTTAGTAACCCAATTTTTTAAATCATTCCCAGCCTCAGAAACCTTCCAAAGGCAGCCAGATTTCCTATAGAGCGAGTCTGGCATTTGTACTCAGCTCAGAACTTCTGGTGCCTTCATGAAAACAACAGTTATACTAACAGCTTTACATAAACATTTGAGTTTTATTATAAAGTTAATATAATAAATTTGTTATGTGTGTGATTATCCCCATTTGATGAAATAGACGATGGAGGTTCAGCGAGGTTAAGTTATTTACCCAAGGTTGCATAGCTAATAAGTGGTAAGGCCTGGACCTTCCCTCCCATCTCTCTCTCTCAGTCCATTCTCTTAAACGCCATGCTCTCCCCCTACTCTCAGTCTTACCACTACAACTCATTTTATCAAAAAAAAAAAAAATCATATTCTGGATATCTGTAGGCCAGATTAAGCCCTTCAGTATTGGAAGGAGAAGGGAGAAGAAGGAAGGAGAGATGTTTAATCTAATGTTATTCTTACCACGTTGCTATATTAGTCCATTGTAAGTGCATTCAGAGACATGCTGAGTCTGTCCAGCACGAAATATCTATTCAAGTGGAAATGGCTACCAATGTTTCCTTCCTAGGATTCTATCACTAGGCTTAATTGGGATGATGATGGACCTTTCTAGCTTCTGTCCTTTGATTGTTTCGTAGGTCACATCCAAGTCGATCAGGTGGCCCAGACTTTAATCCTGGAGGGAGAAAAGTATATAGGACATTGAATGCCAGTGGCTTCCCCTATCACATTTGTAGACTTTTACTTACCCACTTGTGGTATCGCCAGGTATTAGTTATTAGGAGGCCAGGAGTGAGTGATCAGGGAATTAGGGTTTAAAAGTTGGCTACTTTTGTGGGGAATCTCCCACTATCTTTACTCATTTAACTCAGATAATGATTTCAGTTCTGGAAAGGAAAAGCAGTATTTTTAAAAGAAAACAAGAGACACTCTGGATGTGCAGTTTTAGAAAACAGTGAATTCAAATCAAATATTCATGGTAGAAGAAAAAAATCTCGAAGGCCTAAGTCTCGTCTTTATTCCCTCCTGGCCCCAAAGCACCTTACCTTCGCTCATTAGATCACTTCCTAAACAGCCCTGTGAGGTCGGGGTTGGTATAATTGCTTGTAAAATGCACATCCCTTTCAGAGATACCAACTCCTTGGGGCGCTGCTTGGATGTCGCCGACTTTCCTCTGTTCTCTGTCAGTCTCTAACATGGCTGGTGGTTACATCCTTATGAGGCAAATACTTTGTATTAGCAAATCTCTTATATAGCATTAAATTTGAGAGAGAAAAAAAAATATATTGGACCTGAATGGCTTGACCCTAAAATGGAGCTTGTCATTTGACACTTCACTGGCAAATGTCTAAAATGTGCTGATCCCTGGGAATGGAAAAAAAGAATAATTAAACCTTTTAGGCAGCTCTAGCTCCTAAGGTAGATTGTATTTCACGAAACAACCATGTGTCTGAAAGTAAATTGAATCTCTATAAATGGAATTCTTATAAACTAGGGATGGCTGCTATTTGAAGGGAGCCTCTCATTAATCCTTTTGTGATGTGAATAATCGCCCCCATTCTGTCTGTTCTGTAAGTTTGCTTTTCATATGTTGGGCTTACCCAAAGCAGAACACAGCTGTACTGAACTATTGCAGATATTCTCCTGTAGTCGCCAGGAATATCCACTTAGGGGATTTGAATCTGTTTGCTTAACATTTTCAGCCTCATGCAAGATTTAATTTCATTGGTTTTAGGTATGGTATGTGCCTTGTACTTTGGTTCAATGACTATGTTGAAATGCTTTGTTTAAATTGCACTCTTGGTTGTTTATATTTTCCCAGTTAGAGCACATTCTCTAAAAAGTACTTAAGACAATCAGTACAGTGAAGGGCACCCCTTGAAGTCTGTTAAGAACTGCACGGAGACCTCAAGAAGTGAAAATGCTCATGAACAGGCAGCACTGATATCTCTCAGTAGCAATAAAGGTGCTCGTTCTTCTGTTTACCATTGGTACCCTGTTTACTTCCAAAAGAGATTCCAGTTTTACTATAAACACCCAAATGCAATAAAAATCAAAGCACCGTTAAGATAAAAACAAAAGATTCAGAGCCAACCCATGAAGTGGGCAAGGGCAGAATATCATTGAAAAATATAGACCAAAGGTTGCTACTTCAGTTGAACACAAACCATAACTCTGAGTTTCCCGGCAGCCAAAGCAAGAATGAAAATAGTGGGATAGGTTCTGTGGCGCTCCTAGAACCTATAATAGAAAACATGTCACATCATGAAGAGAGATTTGCCAGACACAACTAGCTTTTTCCCTATTCCAGTCTTTCAGGTCCAGTATTAGAGCGAAAGCACACTTCCTTCGTTGTTAATCTGAAAATATCACATATTTTATCTTTTGGGGAAGTCGTATATTATATATTGCTTCATTCTGATGATTCTCAAATATGGCTAGCTTAAGACCCCAGGATTCAACGGAAGATGGTCATGGACAATTCATTTGGTTTTTAAAACAGCCTACTTGGGAAACTGTGTAGTTTATTACCCACGATGAGCAAAACATGAGTATTTATCATTAGGTGTATTTGAATGACTAGAATGAGATTCAGTGCCCATATCTTTTCAGCTTATCTCCACGTGCTGTTTTCACCCTGTCAGAGTGAGTCACATGCAAGGAGTGTGAACATCAGGGGTGGTTCATCATCCCGGCTGCCTTACCCTTAATCTGTTCACAGATATTTATTTCCTAATGACTGTTTTTCTTAAGAGATAGGAAAGTGAAGTACTTGCTCTTCATTTACTGAATGATTATAACTCGAGTTTTTCATCAAAATAAAATTCCATTGATTTTTAAAAACAAAACAAACAAAAACAACAGCCCACATGGACTGTCCAGATCTTTCTAACATAGATGGGCAGTGTAACAAGGAAGCGCCTCACGAGATTCCAGAGTTCTGAGCAGAGTACCACTGAGAAGTGAGTTAACATGTTACAATAATAATAAAATACCGAAAAGTTAACAAAGTGTTTTCACATACATGTATTTTTTATTCTCACTCTCCCGTGTATAGATCTCTTTTTACCTGTGAGGAAACAGCTTCAAAGAAATTCGATGACTTTCCCAAGTGACAGCCAGTCAGTAGGGCCTCTGACAGAGGCAAACAGGCTGGGAGTACTACGAGTGTTTATCAACAGAAAAGACTTGGAGCGCTGGGATGATAATTTATTCATTCAAAACATATTTTTGAGCACTTACTGTGTGCCAGATAGCTATTAATGGCAGCCTTGAAAATAGGTTTTCAAAAAGTCCCCTCTTGAAAGAATATGTAATAACCCCTTTATACATGTTACGATTGTGGTCATTTCCTAGAGCCACACACCAAGGATCTGAAGAAGTGAGACCGTTAGCATACTTTGAACATTTTTTACCCAAAATCCTGCTTTCCTGCAAGATAACTAACTTCTTACCACTCTGATATGTTGTCTCCCAAGCTGCAATCCACTGAAGATCTGAGTTAAAGCACATCAATGATTTGAAACAACCCTGAGCACCTAAGTATTTTGTAACATTAGGGCTATGCTCTCCAAATTATGCATTGCATTGAACAAATTGCCTATCTCTCCCACCCCAGTACATCATTTCAGATCATTGCTCTAGATTTTTCTTACAGTTTCATGCATACCCCAATTTCTACTAAAATATCTCTCCCTCTGATTTGAGAAAGCTTTGTCCTCTTAAAAGAGAGATCCTTTAAAACTGGGTAAGCCCTATTCTGAAGACAGAGAAAAATTAAATATGATCAGAGTATAATTTTCCAGTATGAGAGGATAGAAAAACATTCTTTTCTCTCCATGGTATAATACACTTGTGAAATAGCAAAAGATTAACTTTTTGTAAGGCAGCTTTGGGCATCAGCGCTCTAGTTTGTCATCTAAACAAGACTTATAATTCCAAACTCCTCGAATTTTCAAGATACAAAGGAATTTTATTTTTAAAACAGCTGGGGATCATGTAGGCCTCTGGCTTCCTATTCATTCAGTGATGTTGCTGCTGGTATTTCTTTTGACAGAAAAAAAAGGGGGGGAAACGTAACAGTGCTCAGTGTTAATATGGGATAACTTTATGTTTCTTAGTTACAGAGCTTCAATGTATGTGAGTATATCAGAGCCATATCCGATCTCCTGGGTAAATTTTTAACTTGGTTATTATCCCAAGAGGTAGGGCGTAGGGTTGGGGAGGAGAATGGACCAAATAATATATTAATTGAACACGTCCTTTTACAAAACCTTAGATGAATTGTACCCTCACCACCAGATTTTCCTTGATAGACCACTTTCTAGCTATGAAGCATAACAGCAGATGGACTGTGCAGAGGAAGGTAGTCCCCAAAGTCACATTTGACCATTTTATTACTCACATTAAAATAAAAATATGGGTATTATTCAGGAGTTGTCACTGAGCGAGTATTCTGATGATTTACAATATCTGTTCAGTCCATTTTGTTGAATCAAAAAAATGACAAAGGCAACAGCACAAGTTACACATGAAAGCTCTCTGAAAAGAAAATAAATATTTGTCTCCAGTCTTTTACATTCATACATTTGCATTACAGAGCAGAGTATGTATGTACTAACTGTATGATGTGGCTAACCATTCTGTAGTAGACACAGTCTCCATGTAATTTAATCCACCGCAGTTATCTCTGCTCTCCAGATAAGGGGTCAGAAACCCAGAGAGGCTAACCTGGTAACTCTCTCCAGGTGACCTGGGTGATACAGGACAAAGCCCCAGTTAGATTTCTCATTCCTAAATTCCCAGGGCTCTGCCTGGTTCACAGAGCCCTGTGTCTGCCATATATACAGAGGGTGTCGAAAAAAAAATGTATACAATTTTAAGAAAGGAAACAACTGTATTAAACTTAAGCTGATGATAACCACTTTGAGCACCTCTAGTAACTGCAGAAGTCAAATGTGACTTGTATTCATTTTTTGTTATCGGTATATATTGAGTATTACAATTTTAATACATTTTTTTTTCTTTCTTAAAATGTATATACCTTTTTTGGAGATATTATATATAATATATTTATATATATCAGGAAGAGAGGGTGCCAGAGAATCCATAGAGCCTTAGAGGCGCAAATGAGAATCCCAAAGAATGGGTTGTCTCTGGAACATACTGAAGCATAGAGAAATACTCCATTTGTGAGAATGCAGTAATCCCTAACAGGCCTGTCATGAGTCAAACACATTTTGGAAAGTCTGGTTCGGTGTATTTCTATGAATTCAGGTGACATTTATACCTCCTTAGCTCTTAGTGACCTGGAAGGTCTGTCTTCCTTTCCCTTCTTCTTCCCCTTCCCTGGTGGGGAACAGGGTGTACAGGGATGTATCTAATAGGGGCCTATTAAACAGCACTCTGGTGTCATTCCCCGCACAGATCGTGGATGGCAAGCTGTGGTTCCAGCTGGACTGTGGCAGTGGCCCAGGAATCTTAGGCATCTCAGGCCGCGCAGTCAACGATGGGAGCTGGCACTCCGTCTTCCTGGAGCTCAACCGCAATTTCACGAGCCTGTCCCTGGATGACAGCTACGTGGAGCGGCGCAGGGCACCCCTCTACTTCCAGAGGCTGAGCGCCGAGAGTACCATCTACTTCGGGGCCCTGGTGCAGGCCGATAACATCCGCAGCCTGACCGACACGCGGGTCACGCAGGTGCTGAGCGGCTTCCAGGGCTGCCTGGACTCGGTGGTGCTGAATGACAACGAGCTGCCGCTGCAGAACAAGCGCAGCAGCTTCGCCGAGGTGGTCGGCCTGACCGAGCTGAAGCTGGGCTGCGTGCTCTACCCTGACGCGTGTGAGCGCAGCCCCTGCCAACACGGGGGCAGCTGCACCGGCCTGCCCTCCGGGGGTGAGTGCACTGTGCGCTGGGGACCCTGCCAGGGAAGAGGTGGGGTGGAGGAGTGGGGTGTGGGGAGGGATGGACCTGCAGGGGACCTCCCTCTCACGGGTATTACCAACCTAAGTGCTCTCCCTGAGCGGAGTATTCACTGAAGATGCTAGCAGAGCTTCTTAATCTCCTTGACAGCAGTCCAGAGCTTGGCAATTACGGGAATGTCCAGTTTAGCCAATTCATTTGCAGCATCCCATAGGTGCAGTTCAGTGACCCCAGGAATCCAGAGACGTATCACAGCTGCCCCCTTCCCTGTCCACCCCACACCCTTCCCGGCCTCAGCAGCTTGGAGGAATAGGACCCCCTTTTAAGTGTTTGCCCTCGAGTCACTTGCATGTCACTGCAGAATGATTGGTAGCAGTCTGAGTTATGACCACCACCCATAATTCTTTCACACGTAGGCATGTATAATTGTACCAGAAGCTAAAGGGGGGGCAGAAGGTAAACCTACCACCCCAGAAGAGAAATATAGTGGAGATGCTTTGGCGCATGGTTTTAAAATGTGTGTATTAAAAGTCAGTCTAGTGACAACTCTATAGAGGAGTGGAAAGTCAAGAATAAGGACAGGGAGGGCAATTTACATGAAATCTCAGGACAGATAAACAGCCAGTGAGAGTATGATGCTTTACCCCAATAAATTTTTTTTCCCAAAGATACATCATGAAGATGAAAGAAAGAATAGGGTAGGCCCCCTCAAAAAGACTGGGTAGACGTACAGAGGGCTTCTGTTGTTTGAGGGAAGAGCCAAGGTTATGTAAGTCTTAGGAGTCTAAAGATAAACCCCGTCTTTACCTAGGTGAGATATCTGCTAATGCAAACTAGGTCAGGCGCTCTCCCAGTTGAAGATTTTGCCACCTCCTAACAGCCCAGCCACTGATTCCACTTCAGCCCTGTGCGGAGTCTCTCAGCGGTAGTGTGATTAGCAAATTTAAACCTTCCTCACAAATCACTTAGAGATTCGGCTGTGCACATTACCATCTAATGTTCGTGAAGCCCAACTCCAAATTTAGAGTCCATTTTATTATTAGAATGTTATAAACTGTCCATGAAATGATGCAGTGCCGAAATGCAGACACCAAAGTTATTTAGACTTGCACATGTTACCGCCACAATGAGGGCCGAGTGCCCTGGGGGAAAATTTCTGCCTTCTCGATTTAAGAAATCTATTTGCTGTTTTTACTGTCTCAGCAGTATATGTAAATAAAGGGTTGTTATGGTGCCATAATTCCCGAATGATGGGCAGTAACTATACTTCAGTGGTTCTATAAACCAGCCCATTATGACAAGTCATGGCCAGTTTTTCACCAGGAAAACAATTCTGCCAGTGTGAGCCATCTACAATATATAAAAGGAGCATATAATTAAATTGGGTTGAAATAGAACACCACTCCATGTCAAATGCTGGGTGCAGAGCCACAAATTGTAACATACTTTTAACGATGGCAGGACATTGTTTTTGCTGGCGAAGCTATGGGCCTCCACAATGGGTTATCTTTAAAATAATAATGATAAGCGCTGCATTAAGGAAAAGGACTGTGGAATCTTGCTCTTCAGCGTTCCTTTTAAGATTTTTATTTTAATTGCCATGAAATCTTTGAACTAAGTATTCAGTGCAGGTATGTTCATGAAATGACTATGACTCAAATGAGAAACAACAAATTTTCTCTATTTTTTAATTTCATTTGGTTTAACCACATTCCATCACTGAGGACCCACCTGTTGTATACTTTTCACATGGCCTAAAGAACTTGCGTTCCCCTCCCAGGGGCCCAATCTTGCCTATATGCTCTCTCATACTCCTCTTTGTGCCCCTGCTCCCCACTCCCCCCTGTGATTGCATTTGAGATTCCACAACAGGTGGAACAGAAACCTGTTCCACAATAGGAACAGGTGCTCTTTCTTCCAAGGTGATAGAGCCTCTTATCTGTTCATGTCTCTCCTGTGTACTTGGTGGCTTATGTTTTCCTAAAACAAAGACATTATCTTCTCTCACCTCCATTTACACAACTCCCTTCTCTCAAGCCGCCTACCTCTGTTTAATTGAGGGGGCACCATGGTCCGTATCTCAGCAGCCCCCAGGGTGTGGTCCAGATGGAGCAATCTGGGACTCTCATGCACAGCAGTACAGAGCCCAGGGCTAGCAAACTCCTTGATACTCACCAGGAAGTCCAAGAAGAGGGCTTCTGTTGCTTCCCTGAGGAATCAAAGACCCAGTATTTCTCTTCTGACGTGTGAGGAGGTACCTACCTGCTTCCTAGCTGTAGGGATGAGGATTTGGCTTCTAAGAAAAGAGAGAGAATCCATTTTCTTGCCCCCATTATCTGTTCACATTAGAGGAATTTTTTGCTAGGTCCCTGTATCCTATCCGCAACTTCCCTAAATTGGTGGCAAAAAGGGATGGGGAGGGTGAGTAGCAGGGGAGAAAAGAAAGAACCAACAATTTGGCCTTTAACTCATATCTGTGAAACTATGTAGCTAATTATAAGGTTATTTAAAATAAGGGGAAAATCATCTGAGTTATGATTGGTAGTTTATAAAGAACAATAAGACTGAGTCATTAATGAAAGAATATTCATGTCTTAAAGAATTCCCTCGGCTGCCAGGAGTGTCTAATCACAGGGAGAGAGGCTTGCTTCCCCAGATCAAAAGCTAGAATGCCTGCAGTATTCAAAGAGGAAATCTGGGCTAGAGAAAGTAGCGTGAGGTGCTTAGAATGTGACTCCAAGCACATGAGAATGTTGATTAAAAAAAAAAAAATCTAACTGTTGTTGGAACCCTGTGCTATGTGTTACTCTAAAATTCCAGCATACATATTTTAGCATAATCATTCTCTTGACCACTGAAGAATACTGGAGTATTGGTCATTGGCTGTCCTGGTGACAGACCCACTCTCAAACTGTGGCTATCCTAGCACATTATTCCAGAACATTCAGAGTTTTTAAAACAGGCACCTACAACAAGAAGCATGTTCTTTCAGAGAAACAGGATTCTGCTTTAACCACCACCAAATCTAATCAAACCCTTGGCATAAAGGGCAAGGAAGCCACATCTGCCAGCTTGGAATTACATGATCAGCAGGTTTTACCAGTGTTATGACTCTGGCTGTCCCAGGAGCAAGCCATGGGGACCCCAGGGGAATCAGAGCTCAGAACACTGACTTGTAATAAGAGTGTAAATATGACTCTGTAAATCAACCACAGAGGGGAGGCTCTCTCAGTAAAGCCTGAAAATTACATGTATTTCATAAACATGAACTGGAAATAGCAATCACTGTGGAAAAGAAATGGCCTGGTCCCATCCTGACCCCTGAATTTCCAGACCCAGTGGGTAGGGAGCAGCCCAGTGAGCACCCACAATCTGAATAAGGAGTCCTCAGTCTTCCATGCCTTCTGCTGAGCTTAAGCCCATTACTGGAAAACCGAGTTGAGGCAAAGCTATAATTTGGCACAGCAGTTAGCAAGCCAGGCAGTCCCGAGGCCAAAAATAGTTATTCAGACAGCTTTGCATGAGACTGGAAGCTTACATCTTAAAATGAAAAGTTGCCGTTTGTTAAACTCTACTGTGTGCCTGGTACTTTGCTAAGTGCTTACCTTGCAAGTGCTTGTTCGCTGTGATACTTAATTCTCACAACAATACTCTGGGATCAGTTCTTCCCCCCATCCACCCTCTTTTTACAGACAAAGAAACAAGCCAGAGAAGTTAAATAACTAGCCCAGCAAACACAGCTAGTAAAGTGGGGAAGCTAGGATTTGATCCAGGTTTGTGGAACCCTCCGAACTATGCTCTTAACCCTTGTTACTCAAAGTATGTCCAGGGACCAGCAGCATCTGCAGCACTGGGAATGTTAGAAATGCAGCATCTCAGATCCCACCCCAAACCCACTGAATTAAAATCAATATTTTAACAAGATTCCTAGGTGATACACTGATTTCTCTCTGTGTCTCTTAACTGCCCTGAAACCTAAGAAAACTTAGATTGGTGCAAAAGTAATTGCTGTTTTTGCAATTATTTTTTACCTTTTAAACCTCAATTGCTTTTGCACCAACTTAATAGTTCCTTTTTTTGTTTTCACATGTTGTACATGGTGGATCGCAGGCTCTGAGGTGTGTACACATCACCTGAGGACCTTATTAAAATGAGACTTTATTATAGAAGAGTCTTAACTGTTTAAGGAAAAAGAAAATTTATTTACTTGCTTCCATCATTTGCTGTCCAGGTCAGAGGAATCTTCTGCTAGGTCACTGAATCATATTTGCAAATTCCTGAACTTTCTACCAAGAAAAACTTCTCAGTGAAAAGTTAGGGAGACAAAAAAAGACCCAAACCTATGAATCAGAATCCCAGAATCTGCTGGGGTGGAATTCAAGCATCTCTATTTTTAACAAGTCTCCAAAGTACTATGCACATCTGAGTTTGAAAACCGCTAATATTTGGAAATCTCAGTAAGTTCCGTGTTTGCAAGAATGTGAGTCAGTGAATTTCAGAAGAGCTAAGCCAACATAGGACATTCAGGAATTGAATATCAGATGCTCATACTGCATTTTTATAATTGTTTTCATGTAAAGATTGAACTCCACACAGTTAGGAGTTTGGGGTCACCCTTCAAAGATAAAAGTAATAGTGTGTACCTACTCCCTCTAAGCATGAAACAACAAGTTCTTAGCTGTTACAGGGAGTTGGACATAAAAGTGTTTTCAGCAGCAAAGCTATCCGTGCTACACTGGGTGATATTTTGCTGAGCATTTTGTGTCCCTAACTTGTAAGGATCTAGTTCATTTTGGTCCATCAGACTTTAATTAAGTGCCTGATGTGTGCTGGGCTCTATGTTAAATTCTGGGGTCCCACCACTGTTTCTGTGACCAATGGATCCCACTGTATGGCCTCCCTCCCCTCACAGCTTGCTTAGGGGAGTTGAATAGTGTCCCCCATCTGTGCTCAATCCACTGGTGCATTGAACACAGAGGGCAGAAAAGGGAAAAACCATGCTCCCAGTGAAGGTACAGTGAAGGTAATTTGAATTTCATAGCTTATGGGGAAAAGCTTTTTTCTGGGTGGCTTTCTTCTAAATACCGAGGTAAATTTTTCGTTAATATGTAATTGGGAAAAACCTCATGGTAATAGCATTACTAACTAATAGAGAAACTCAAAATCCTAAAGAGTCAGATTATATACAGCCACAAAAGAACATGCTAGAAGATGAGAACTTACTGTGTGCCTAACGTTAACACGTTAAATGTTTCCAGATCCTCAAAGAAAATATTAAAAGCTTGTCCCAGTATACAATATATGAAATGTGAGCCAGCTTTCCTAGGGAAAGTTACAGGTCCAGTCTTCAAAGGTTTTTATTTTGCAAGGTCTAGAGGTATTGTATGTACCCTGCTTGATGAAAGAGAAAAGTCAAAATGACTACAAGTTGAAATGGTGAAGTAATAACAGAGGCCCTGATCTGTAGCTGAGCTTATCCCACTGATGTTTAGCATCTCACGTGATAATACACCCTCTAGAAGTTTCAGTATTTCCCAATTTTCAGCCTAAAAGTCAGAATCAAAACCTCCCATAGCTTTCAGTTGTTTGGTTTATCAGCAACACAGAAACAGTAGATTTTTTAAGCTGATTTTAGAATCCATAGTAATTGCAATGATGACCACAATAAAGCACCTAACGTTTGTGAGCTGCATTGTGGTTGATGGATCCGGAAACTTATTATCCTCTGTGAAGTGGGTATTAATGAGCTCAATTATCAAATAAAAATAGGGAGGGTCCTAGAGGTCAGGCGGCTTTGCCTGTGAACACACCCAGCTGCTGGGTAAAAGCCAGAAGGGACCCTTGCGTCCAGGCCTCACCGCCATATCACAGCTGCCTCCCCAAATCATGTAAGTTCTTGGAGTTTCTAAACGAAATCCGGAATTCAGCAAGCATAGCACTTGACGCTGACTTCAGATCCCAAGTGCTAGTTGCACATTTGTCGTTATTTCCACCTTTGTGCAGCCAGCAGATGTTTTCTTATCGAGGCACCCCAACCCAATCGGAATGATGTTCACCTACGCTGGCGAGAAGGACCCAGGGTTGAGGCCATTACCTGGGTGAATCAGGTCAGAAAACGACTAATAAGTCAAAGGAGTAAGATAGGAATTATCTTGATTATTTGCCTGCACAGCCCAAATTCACTCTGTAATTGCTCAAGCATTTCTATTTTTGCATTTAATGGGTTTTGCAATGTTCTTCTTTGAGCAAAGAAAGGAGGGGGCATTTTAAGTTTGTCTGGGTGCCGATTTCAAAACCATCTGCATCCACTATAACTAGAAGTATGGTAGACAAGAGCACAGCTTTGAGGCAAGGCTTAAAAATACACTTCTCATTCTCCCAGATTTGAAAGGAGAGAAGCTGTGTCATTGTTTCCGTTGGTGTTGTTTTGTTTTTTGTTTTGTGTTTTAACATGTATCTCAATACTGTTAGGTTGGTGCAAACATCGTAATTGCGGTTTAACAGGTTTAACAGTGGTGGCGCCAGCACACCACTGCTTAGGCAGTTCTTCAAATTTTAGGAAGTTCTTCAAATTTTTCCTAGCACCTAAAAAGCTGTTGGTCTTGCCAATTAATGATTTCCTTATTTGACATTTTCCCCCAACCCAGAAAAAAAATCTACAGTTTTTAATAAGACTTTGAAATTATCTACTGAATTTTATTGTACATTTATAAAAATTAAAATATTATGTGTGAGCAAATAATGCCTGGACATCTCTTGAAATTCTGTTCCTTTTATTTGTGTTTCCTATCAACATATGATAATGCTTGGGAAGAGCAGAAACTTTATTATGCTATTATCTTTATTATTTAACGATTATTTGGCTCCCAGAAAGGGTATCTGATACTGTTCATCTCCGTGTCTCATCAGCTCCCTGGAGAGTTGTGGGGAGTAACTATGATCTCCTCCTTCTTGTCCCTAGCAAGTAATGAGTTCTGGCTCATTGACAAGTTCCAATGCCAATACAGTCTTGTAGAAAGATTTGAGAATCCGAAAGCCTGGATTTAAGTTCAAATTCAGTCATTTACTAGCTATATGTCCTTGAACAAACCACTAACCTCTCCAACACCCTATGGAGTTGGGATGTTAATGGGCCTCTTATTTTTCCTTCACAGAATTATGATCCTTCATAGAATGACTGAAAGTGATTCTAACCCACTAAAGCATTAGCTCACTGAGTATCATTATGGCAGACTTACTGATATTATAAAAATTATTAATAATAGGGCCCAGGCTGGAATAACGAGATCATAAATAATACTTTGTGAGAATAGGTTAATTTTGATTAGCAAGCCTCTTTCATAGAGCCAACCAATAGATATCATTCTTCTTTCATTAAAATTTTTTTTAAAAATCTGACCACTTTTTTTAACGATCCAATTGTTTTTCCCTCTCATTGTATTAACATAAAAATGCCTCCAAATTTAAAATTCTAAAAGCAAGATTTCTCCCAAAGGGTCTCTACCTCCTTTGTCCCATGGGGTTGAGATCAGGAGAGCAGATCCTTCACAGTTTGCTTTTTTTTATTATTATTTATTAAATTTATTGGGATGACACTGGGTAGTAAAATTATGTAGGTTTCAAGGGTACATTTCTATAATAAAACATCTATATTTTGCATTGTGTGTTCATCACCCAGTCAGTTCTCCTTCCATCACCATCTGTTTGATACTCTTTACCCTCCTCTACCATCCCCCTCCCCCTTACCCTCTGGTAACCACTAAACTGTTGTCTGTGTCTATGAGTTTTTGTTTCTTTGTTTGTTTGTCTCATTCGTTTGTTGCTTTCAGTTTTATATCTCATGTATGTGTGAAGTCGTATGGTTTTCGACTTTTTCTGTCTGACTTATTTCGCTTACCATGATAATCTTAAAATACATCCATGTTTTCGCAAATGGCAGTACTTCATCTTTTCTAATGGCCGTGTAATAATTCCATTGTGTAAATGTACCACATCTTCTTTATCCAATTATCTATTGAAGGATCGATAATTGGTTGTTTGCATGTCTTGGCCACCGTGAATAATGCTGCAGTGAACATAGGAGTACATATATCTTTACAGATCAGTGTTTTCAGATTTTTTTTGGTAGATACACAGAAAAGGGATTTCTCAGTCATGTGATAATTCTATTCTTAATTTTTTGAGGAACCTGTGTACTGTTTTCCATAGCGGCTGTACCAATTTACATTGCCACCAGCAGTGTGTGAGGGTTCTTTTTTCTCCACAGCCTCTCCTACGCTTGTTATTACTTGTCTTGTTGATGATAGCCATTCTGACTGGGGTGAGGTGGTATTTCATTGTGATTTTGACTTGCATTTCCCTAATAACTACCATATTTCCCCAAAAATAAGGCTAGGTCTTATACTGTATTTCCCCGAAAATAAGACTGGGTCTTAATATTAATTTTTGCTCCAAAAGACACATTAGGGCATATTTTCAGGGGATGTCTTATTTTTTCATGTACAACAATTACATGTATTCAAGGACAGTCATGTCATCTTCGTCTGGAACATTATCATCACCTGCATCCGTATGGCTGACGATCTTAATTGGGACTTATTTTGGGGGTAGATCTTATTTTCGGGGAAACACCATAGTGAAGTTAAGCATGTTTTTCATATAAAATCCAGGCAGAGAGTGTAAGGAAGGGAGATTTTTGAAAGTAGAGTTCAGGATAATACTGAACATTTCAAGACTCTGGGACCAGACTGCTGGAGCTCAGATCCATACTAGGGTCATGACTGTGAATAAGTAATCAAATTCCCTGTACACAAGTTTCCTCATCTATAAAATGCAAATGATAATAGTCCCTTTGTCACAGGCTTACTTGGAGAATTAAATGAGTTAATATATGTAAAGTGCTTCGAATAGTTCTTAGCACATAATAAATGTCATGTAGGTGTTAGCTAACATCATCGTCTTCTTCAAAATGGACAGCAAGTGTTCTCAGCTGTAGAACAGAGCTCCTCCGTTGTGTATGGTTTTCTCCAGAGTAGGTCTAGTGTCCCCACATGGGTCCCATCACACCCTGTGCCTACTCTTATGGTAGTTTTGTAGCTCTCTTTATGCTCGTAGTATCAGTTTTTCTGTCTTTGTATCCCCAGTACCTGCCATAGTCCCTATTCCCGGAGTGCACTGGTAAACCAGCTCTCTAAAAAAAAAAAAAGCCTTGATTTGTAGTATTTACAGATTTCGGTGGTTTAAATACTCCCACCATGGCTGATGTCAGACTACCAGTGGGTTAATAAGTGGCCTGCCAAACTCCCAAACAGTCAGCTCTCGTGACCCTGCCTGAGCTGGCGCCAGCACACCACTGCTTAGGCACTCAGTCAGTGAATAGGTTAATCAGTCAGGCTGGCTGCTGCATCAAGTAGCGGTAGATATCCCCCAAAAGATAATGAAAATTGACAAAATGCAGAAGGAAATGTGTGGGAGTAAAATAGTGCACTAGTAGTAGTACCTCTTTTTAAATTCTGATCTTCCAAGGCACAGAGACATCAGATCAAAGAAATGAAACCCACGACCCTTGTGAGAATCCAGTTTCCATGATAGTGATTCAAATGTCCCTAATTGCCAGACAGTCCTTCCTTGTTCGTCCCTTGCCCCCTACTATGTCTGCTGTAGTTTTATTTGAGCAGGTGCCAGAATCATGCCAAGTAGGACCTGGAGAGTGAGGAGTTGTACCTGAGCTGACTCACCTTGCCTTAGATTCCCCCTTCTTGACTTTCCTCTCTCCCCATCACTGACATGCTTTCCCAAGTCCTGTAATTCAGCTGTTCCCCCCGCCTCCTTAATCTAAAAAGGAACATAGTTCATCCTCATACGTTACTGTAAATGGTATGCCTTTTTGGCCAAGAAGTAGCCATGTGACACAAAGAAGCATTTTGCCCAATCCCAACTGCTTTCGGCAATCCCCAATTCCATTTAGGTGAGCAAATTCCCAAATTAAAAAATAGTAATCCCAAATCAGCATAATTTGAAGCAAACGTATCTCACACTACTACATCTTGCCCACAGACATCAGGCTGACCATCTTTGGACACGGTTGGCATCATAATGGTCTTTCCTTATAAGTTAGTGTCCTTGTGTTTCGTTGGCGTTGATTTAAGTGTTGTGTCTCTCTCTCTCTGAGCCTCAGTCTCTGGCCCTTTATGTTTCTTGGTACCAGAGATCCTGGGACTACACAGTTCTCTCCTCTTGGGAATGTAAAGATTTCTCTCTTGCACCTGCCTCCTGAATATGAGTTTTTCTCTGAACCTATGAATACCCACATGCAATCATAATGTCCTCCTCCTGTACACGAGAGTTCTCTGATTCAGTAAAACGTCCATGAGAGCATACACTATTTCAATCTATAGATTATTAACTTTCTTATATCTATAGAGATCAACCTACAAAATCCCAGCATCAGTCACTGACCACTTGGGGAGCAGAGATTAGCCTCATAGCCCTTCAAATAAAAGTGAGGATGACTATTTACAGTATTTATGGAGTAAAGTAAATGTGATATGCTCATTAGATGCTAAGACCCACAACCACCCTTCCTCTACCACCACCCAATCCACCAAATATTAGAAACCAGGCCTTTGCCCTCTCTCTGGGCAGGTGAGAAGGGTCATTACTGGGGAAGTTGACCAACCCAAAGGTACGGACACAGTATAGTTAACAAGCTCTACTCATATGTTTAGAGCTTCCCATCAGATTTCTAGTTTTCTACCACTCCACTCTTCAGTATGAGCTGATAAGCTAGAACTACCAGACAATGAAGGAAATCCTATAATTTCAAATATAGAGAATATATTAAGGTTCTCCAGAGAAACAGAACCAATAGGATGGATGGATGGATGGATGGATGGATGGATGGATGGATGGATGGATGGATGGATGGATGGATTTTAAGAAATTGCCTCAGGATTGTGGTAGCTGAAAAGTCTGAAATCTATAGAGCAGGTCAGCAGGCTGGAAATTCATGTAAGAGTTGATTTTGCAGTCTTAAATTTGAAATCCTCAAAACTGGAATCTCAGGCAAGATTTCTATGTTGCAGTCTTGAGGTAGAATTCCTTCTTCTTAAGGCCTTCAACTGAATGAATAAGGTCTATTTACATTACAGAGGATAATATGCTTTACTGAAAGTCAATTACTTCTTAAATGTTAATCATATCTACAAATGCCCTCACAACAACATCTGGACTAGTGTTTGACCAACAACTGGGCACCATCGCCTAATCAGTCTGACACATACAATTTACCATCACAGAGACTAAAATACAGAAACAAAGAAAAGCAACTTGGAGGAAACTATGCAGGGAGAAAACTTCATAAAAATATTATTAATTATCCTCAGAGATAAGAGAAAATATTGTAATCACAAAACAAAAACAGAGTGCTGTGTTTAAAAAAAAAAAAACCTAAGCAAACAACTAAAGAGACCTTAGAAAATGACAACATAAATGAAAATCTCAAAAAAAAGTTTCAAAAGTTGAGAAACTCTTTCAGAAAATAAAGAAAAACTCACAGAGATGTATATAAGAGAGAAAGATAAAATTAAAGGAAGATCCAAAGATCTGAGATCCAAACCATAAAAGTTCCATAAAGACAGAACAGAAAACAAAGGAAAATCATGAATGAAATAATTAACGAAATGTTCCCAAAGTTAAAGGACAAGAATTTCCAGGTTGCAAAGGCCCACGGAGTACCCAGTATTGATTGAAATAAACACACACTAAAGTATATCATTGTGAAATCTCAAAAAAAATGGGGGCAAGAGAAAATACTCCAAGCTGTTAGGAAAAGAAATCAGGTCATATATAAACATAAGGAACCAAAACGACTTTGGATTTCTTCAAAGTAACAGGGAGGAAATTGCTTAGAATTCCATGTACAACCTAACTATCATAGATATTTAAAGGTGGAGTAAAGACAAGTTCAGCTATGCTGAAGGTCTCACAACATTTACCTCTTATAAACAAACCCCTTCTCAGGAAGCTACTGTAGAATGTGTTCCAATGACATGAGCATGGTCCCTATGATGAACTCCTACCTGGAAACATAGGTAGGAGTCTTTTACAATAGTAGTGTGGTGGGGAAAGCATCTTTCTCCCTATCCTGGTCTCTGCTCTTTGAATCTATTCCTTGGGTGTCTCTTGCCATTCTCATTAGCATTTACGTATGTGGTTAATTAGGTGAATTTTTGTGGACTAGTAGGAGAGCCAAACTGTTTCTTGGCCTTTTTTGCGGCAAGCTGTGTTCCAAGTTCAGAATAACCAGTTTGCTAATCATCTTTGGAATTTGGGACCTGCCTTCGATTTAGTTCAGAAGGAATTAGGAGGACATGTTATGAGCGAGTCCTTGCCCTCTGACTGTTAACCATTGGCACCCAGGGCTCATGAGGTCCTGTGTTTTCCCTAGGCTATCAGTGTACCTGCCTCTCACAGTTCACCGGGAGAAACTGTGAATCTGAGATCACTGCCTGCTTCCCAAACCCCTGCAGGAATGGAGGCTCCTGCGATCCAATAGGAAACACGTTCATCTGCAATTGCAAAGCTGGGCTCACTGGAGTCACGTGAGTGAGATTGTGCAAGTCTTTATGCTGCTTCTTATTGCTAAGAAAACAAAACAATGAACAACTAACTGGGGTAAAATACATACCACTAACAGGACAGGCAAAGGGTTAATCTTTTTATAAAGACTGCTTAAAAGTGACTAAAATGTTAATGAGGATTATTTCTGGGTAATGGGGTTATGGGTAATTTATATATTTTGGTTTATACTTCTCTATATTTTCAAATTACTATGTACATCCTGTAATCAGGAAAATAATTCTTTTAAAGAAAGTCGTCTCTGACCCCTAATATTTCCAGTATTCCATTGCCCCAGAACTCATTAACTGGACACTACTGCTGTAGCATTTTATGATCATTCTGAGAAACTAAAGCTTACGTTTCCCTTGCAAACTGTTTTTCACTCAAGAAATGGGGAAATTAAAGTGTTAGCTAAATGGAAAGGGAATATTTGAAGTTCTTAGTAAAATCCCTCTTTCAACCATCCTTGATGACTTTAGACGTATATATATATATATCTATATATATATAGATATATATATATAGATATATATATATATGTAATCTCAAGCAAGTGATAGTCTAATTATAGATCAGTCTTATGTATTCATTAAAGCGAATCTCCCAAGGACTTTACCAGGAAATACTTAACTGACTTTGAATCCTTGGATGTAATTTAAAATAATAAAGCTCCATTTATTTTTAAATACTCTATGATTCTGACTAATTTCCAACTGACCTGCCCTCAATCTGTTCAAATTAGGGACATTTGATTACCTTTTAAAAAGTGGATTGCTAAAAATATAGGTGATGAGGCAATTTAAATAAACACAGCAGAACAATAGCTGAAGTAGAGAAAAGTGAAGGGAAAGAGGTCTATATTCTCAAGTAATTTTTAACTAAGAAAGATTAAGACAAATATTTGCTTTATAATTATATTCAAAGCAAGTCATGGATTATTTAAAAGAGAACATAATTATTTTTCACTAGAATTATTTTTTAAATTAATTTAATTATTTTACCTTTTTTTTTTCCTGGTAGTCTGCATTAGCATTAGCCTTTAACATAAGCAACGAATCTAGAAGATCCATAGATACGTAGCCCTCCATCTTCACATCTTCATATGCCCTGCTACCCCCAGTTTTCTGAAGAGACCAAAAATTACTGTCCCCATTACAGGAAAATGTCAGAACCAAAGACTTTGTCCTCTCAGGAAACTCTACATATAACATATATAGTTTCACAGCGCTTTATCCACAATTGTACAATCCCAACAGCTCTGAGAACTGATAGGATTAAGCATAAATTAGTGGCAAACTAGTTTGGTGGCAAAAACAGCCACCAAAAAAAAACACTCTGAAGCTATTTCTAGTCTTTATTTCTCTCATTTAGTGTGAATATCCATATGTTTTACTATCAAAAGCGCTGGTATATTTGATTGTGGGTTCTATGCCAGCACCAGTTCCTGGGGTGGCGTGGGTATTTTACATAATATAAAAGATATGTACTGTACGTCATTTCTAACAATGCAAAATGTTAAATTCTGAAATGCATCTGGCCCCAAGGCTTTGGAGACCACTACCTTTTCAAGAGCACCTCTTCTTTCCCTGTCTGCTCCTTCTCTCCCACCACAGCCTTGTCTCTGCCCCCACACCAGTAGGGTCAGCCTATCTGGGAGAGATTGGGTGACACAAATACCTTAATGCGTGCTGATGACTCAGGCCCCCTCCCAAGTACACACACACCATCCCACCCTTTCTGCGGGGCTTCGTGTATCCTTTCGGTGCTTTACTTTCTTTTAAAGACATCCGTTTTCCATCGAGCTTCAGCACACAAGCCTGCGTGGGCAGGTCTCATGTGTGAGAGTGGGCTTGTGTGTGTTTTGTCCGGAAGGTGTGAGGAGGACATCAACGAGTGTGAGCGGGAAGAGTGTGAGAACGGGGGCTCCTGCATCAACGTGTTTGGCTCCTTCCTGTGTAACTGCACGGCGGGCTTCGTGGGCCAGTACTGCGGGCTGCGCCCCGTGGTGGTGCCCAACATCCAGGCCGGCCACTCCTACGTGGGGAAGGAGGAGCTCATTGGCGTCGCTGTGGTCCTCTTCGTCATCTTCGTCTTGCTGGTCCTCTTCATCGTCTTTCGCAAGAAGGTCTTCCGCAAGAACTACTCCCGCAACAACATCACGCTCGTGCAGGACCCGGCCACCGCCGCCCTGCTCAACAAAAGCAACGGCATCCCGTTCCGGAACCTGCGGGGTAGCGGGGACGGCCGCAACGTCTACCAAGAGGTGGGACCCCCGCAGGTCCCCGTGCGCCCCATGGCCTACACCCCGTGCTTCCAGAGCGACTCCAGGAGCAACCTGGATAAGATCGTGGACAGCCTGGGAGGCGAGCACCAAGAGATGACCACTTTTCACCCTGAGTCACCACGCATCCTGACAGCCCGGAGGGGTGTGGTCGTGTGCAGTGTGGCCCCCAATCTCCCCACCGTGTCACCCTGCCGCTCTGACTGCGATTCCATCCGGAAGAATGGCTGGGAGGCAGGAACTGAAAGTGAGTAGGAAGTAGTAGTGTGTCCTTACTTACTCCACTGCTGTTTACCTGGGAGCTGCAGGCATGGAAGAAGGGAGTTTGGGGATGGAGAGAGAACCTACAGGGACAAAGCATTCATTATGACATGTTCTGGCACTGGGTGTTCACATATCAGCCCTGAACAATTGCTCTGGTTCTTCTCCTCATTTACAGATGAGGAAAATGAGGCTCAGAGAGCATCATAAGGTGCCCATGGCCACACAGCTAATAAGAGAAGTAAAAGTAGTTACTAGTGAAAGTGAATAAGAGGTACTCCAATTCAGAGCTTCAGACTCTAAAACCCTGTTCTTCTCACAACAGCACACCATTGGCGATACAGCAAGCAGTGTAGCTACATAAATGATTTACAGAAAGTGTGCTCTCGAAGGTCAGAAGAAGAGAGTATTCCCGTTCTGATAGAATGAAGACTTGAGGGGAGCAGAGGGATTTGAGTTGGACCATGGTGGATTAAAGGCCTGGGGAAGGAGGGCATTCCACGTAAGGGGGCCTGCGTGATCAGAAGTAAAACAGGTCATTCTGTTTGACTGGAATGCAAGGTCCATGAAACAAGAGCGTGAAGCACAGACAGGAAAATTGGTCCAGGCCACATGTTGGTGTTTCCCATTCCTTTGGCCTCATGCAGCAGTATTCTAAGCACAGGGAAAAGCCACAGGTGCAAAGGCCCTGGGGTGGGAAAGACCTTCGCATGTTGAAGAACATGGAGGAGGTCAATGTAGTTGGAGCCTGCCAAGCACCAGGGGGAGTGGGTGCATTTTAACAGCAAGGCTAGTGAGGTTTTTAAGCAGGGGAATGCCATAATCTAATTTACATTTTTAAAAAATGGCTCCGTTCCTTGGAGAAGAGACTAAACAGGACCCAAGAGGGAAGAAAGCAGAGAGACTAATTAGATGGCCTCTATGAACATCTAGGTGAGAGATGGTGATTGTTTTCCCTGCCCTAACGTCAGTCAGGATAAAACTAAGACAAACTATTCTAACCTGTGACCTTTCATTTGACTCAGGCCAAATGGCTTTATAGTCAAACAGCAGAAACATCCTGGGAGGCAGGAGTTGCCACAGGCAGGGATTACACGATTATAGTACTATATCATAGTACTATAGGGTAAAGGGTATGGGGGAGAGAGAGGTTTCAAACAACGTTAAAAATCATATACAGGTGAGGCGATAATGGGTGTCTTCATGGAGGAAGAGGGTATTCCTACTAGTATCTTTAAGCATGAGTAAGATTTTGGTAGGAAACTATTGGAGAGGGCCTTCCAGAAGCAGGAAGTATCTGAATCAGTGGATAGGACACGTGAGGGCTATCTGGCTCTGTTGTTCAGGAGAAAGGTGAGGCTAGAGGTGAAAGTTTGGACACCTGCATGCAGCATAGTTGAATCTCTAAGAGGGTAAACTCACCGAGGGAGCGGGAACAGAGAGAGAAGGATCAAACTGAGCCTCCAAAAGAACCTCAGACATGCCTCTATGTTGGAGGTGGGCAGAGGGGAGAGGCCAGGAAGGAGACAGTGCGTGCCAACAGAGAGAGAACAAAGAAAGAGGAAAGGGCAGCCATGCAGAAACCAGCACTATCAGTGAAGTCAGCAGGGTTGAGTACTGTAAAACTGTCAAGGAGGACACAGGCTAAAATATGTATTGCACTTGACATCTAGGAAATTCTTCGTGATCTCAAGGGAGTTTCAGTGAGTTATCAAGACAGAATCCAGAATGCAGGGTGCAGGACAAAGAGATTTAGTGAGAAAACAGAGGCATCAGAGAAACATAAAAAGTCATCAGTGCAGTGTGGGGATCACCTTAAATCCAAATAAGTTGCCTAAGGGCAAGTAACTAGTAAGAGGAGGTATGAGGATTGAAACCTGGGTCCTCAGGGTTCAAAGCCTGTGCTCGTGCCAGCACTGCCCTCGGAAGCGGAAGTGTTAGCCGAAAGGAGGGAGAGGGATATAAGAGGACGAGGATCTCTTAACAGAGGAGGGTCTCTCTTCTAGTGCCTCCCCACCTGTTCTATCTGCTGACTCTGACTTTCTGGAGACACATTTATGTTTTGAGTAGATGCCTTTGGACTTGAACCATAAATATACTGCCTCTCAAATCATCTGTAGAGTTAGAGTTTACGAAAGCCTTGCCAATCCACTAGCTAAAGGAAAGGCTCTTTTTTATTTAACCACGAAAAAAGGGAGTTTGAATACATGGAGGAGTGGAGAAAGGACTTTTATGCCCAACACTATATTCACCAGGGTAGATCATTTGTCATTTCCTTCTTTGTGTTCAGGGCTAAGCCGAGCGCCCACCTCGTGCTTTTCCAAGGCACACCTTCATATTTTCTGTGGTGTGGTTGTTGGGAGGTGAATTTCTCCCGGATGTCTCTCTCCACTTATGTCAGTTGTTTATCCAACTCATCATTTTGCTGTGGCTTCAGCATCTGACGGCAGATGCAGCCACAGTGCCTACTCCTGACATCACCCTTTGTGGAAGAAACAGTGATTTCTCCAGCCGCGAACCGGAACGAGTCTTCCCTGAATCACAAGTCACTGTTTCTTTGTACCATCATGTTACGTGATGATTTGAAGCTGTTCCTGGTGATCATTTTCCTCCACCTATTTCATAATGTGACAGCTTTATTTCCAGAATCTACCTCAGGCCAAAACTCGCATGTCCCCCCAAAGTATTATTGGGTTTTTATTGAATACTTTTCCTTTTTTGTTAAGCAAGGCAGTTAGCTGGCGATACAATCTCTAGGCAACTAATCCATTTTTCACTTGACAATTTCAAGATATGAGTTATTTTTATTGCTTCCTTTAGTACATCAAATAAAAAAGTAGTGAGAGAGAGAGAGAGAGAGAGAGAGAGAGAGAGAGAGAGAGAGAGAGAGAGGTATGTTCAGACAGCAAAGAGGAAGGAAGAGTGTGGATAAGAGCACGTCTACACCGCTGACGGCCCTCTTACTAGAGTGCAGAATGTTCCCAAACATGATGTGACACTGCCCTCTAGAAGGCAGCGCTGAGAACTCCACTCGCTCCCCAGAGATGCAAGTTAGGATAAATGTAATGGCATTCTTGCCTATAAAATATTTATACCCCTATTTTAAAAGTAATCTCATTTAACCTGGTGTTGACACCACATCGGTTCATGTAAATGATTTAAATTAACTCTGAATGGCAAAGAGTAACCCAGCCACTTCATCCTCGTTTCACTCTTCACTCAGGCTTCACTTTGAGGAGGGAACAGCTACTTTCCACTGTCAGCCCTTTGGAAGCTCATTTACCAGGGGTTAAGGGTTTTGAATCCATAATGTAAATCACTTGATTGACAGACAGACCTTTGCCCCCAGTGGCACAATCAATTTTCTATTGTGGAGCTAAATTATTTTCTCTGAGAAAATGAAAGAGCTCCAAGTAGTGAACCCTGGGGTTGGCAGGGCTGAAAATATGCACAAGGTAACCAGTGTCATTTCTGCTTGTTGTCTGGCTGGCCACGAAGACAAAGGAGTTGATGACCCGGGAGAAGTGACCTGCTTTGCAGGCAGTAATAAAGGCAGCAACTCTGAAGTTCAGTCCCTGAGCTCCTTCCAGTCGGATTCTGGTGATGACAATGGTAAGAAGTCATGTACTTATCCTCCTGGGGTGGGTTCTGCTTCCTGTGCTGGCAATCGGTAGTTGAGAGGAAGGCGATGTGACCCGTTTTATTTCCTGATCTGTTCATGGGCTGTTGAGTGTGTTCACCAGCTTTTCAGTTGACTCCATGATTGGGTGTCATTGCTGAAAGAGCACCCATTGAGCTATTACAGCAGTAAGAGGGCCCAGGGATCTGTGTCAGAGGTTGACAGAGGTCCCCTGGACCTCCAGTCATATGTCCTTTTTGATTTGGTTCATGACGGAACTCTCTCATCCGAAATGATACTCTCTAGTAATCAATGTGATTTCTTTCTTTTATTTTTAAATTTTCCTAATCATTATCTCTTTGCTGTCCAACCTCCACATCATTAGAAATTAGTTCAGAGGCAAGATCTCCTCCCCCCGCAGGTCCCGCCGAATCTCTTTGCCATAGAAGTGGCATCTTCATTCAGTTGAATCTCCTTTGATCATTTGGGGTCCTGGGCCTTTGGAAAATCTATTGAATACTATGGATCAGCTCCTTCGAAAAATGCACATACACCCAAAATGTTGCATGCAATTCCATGTGGTTTATGGACCTTGTTGACATTCCAAAACTGCTACCTCTACCTCATGTGAACTTATGTTTATGAAGAGGTTGCTGGACTGGGTTTTCAGAGCTGAGGGATTAGCTCTGGAGGATGGGTTGGTCTCCTGAGGGCAGGGGAGGATAGTAGAAATGGTCATAAACAGCAAGAACTCACTATGTGGTGAACGAAGAATAATTTCCAATAGTCATCCACAGAGAGTTAGCCTTACCTTATATCATTTTCCCATTTATAAGCAACTGGAAAAATTGAATATTTATTAATTCATGTAATCATTCAACCTATAAATCCTTGCTGAGTTTCTCCTGTGTGCTGAAACCAGTGCTGGGCATTTTGTATCCAGAAGTACAAAATGAAAACAGGATAGTCTTTGGCCTCCAGGTAAATACAAGCACAGGTGAGCTCTAAGGCCATAGAAGCAATCTTGGAAGTAAAATAGACTACTTCTACCACCACCACCCCCAAATCTCTTCCACCCCAGTACATGGCTCTCCTGAGAGTTGCAGAAGCCTCAGTGTATCTGACTGCCGGGATAACAAACCACATAAGGGTGGATTTCTTCTGACCATTTTAAGGTCAGGGCCACACTTGCAGATCTGTTTGCCTTGATGCTCATTCCTTTCCTTATCCCCAACCAGAAGAAAAGCTGTCGCTGGTTTGCGTTTTATAGAGAAGCAGCCAGCCGAGAATAGATGGTTTCCAAACTCCAGGCAGCAGTTCCAGCCATAATACCTGGTAGACTATTCTCATGGACTCTGCTGTATATGCCCTTAAAGTCTCACACATGCTTCACATTCTGGGTTTGTCCTCACTAAAGCAGGCCGTGTTAGGAGTTTTCAGTAAATTAGTTTTAAACCTGGTCACCTCTCCACAAGGTGCTGGTATCAGGTGTTAAGTCTACTCATATAGAGCACAGAAATCTCCTTCCCAGGTTCTATTTCAGAGGCCAAACACTGACGTCGGTCTACACTTTACTGGTGGAAGCTGGGCCTTGGGTCATTCTAGGCTATCAGTGGCATCGTGTTGAGTGTGAAGCCATCAGTCCTGCAAACGTTATCCTCCATTATGACAATTGGTTAGGAGCAGCATATCTGACCAACAAAGAATTCACTTCAGGAACAGTGAGGTCTTCCTGAAGAGGCTTTGGGAGTTACTAATGAGAAATTAGCATGAGCTTGATGAGCCATTGTCTGCCTAGGTTGATTTCACTGGGCCATGAAGTGTGAATTTATGATTCAGCAATCCCTGTCAATCGTGCCTTTCAGGAGGACGTCCCCAGCTTTGCTGCCATTTTCCTTCTGTTCCAAGAATCCTGGGACCTCCTAGATAAAAGTGCCCACTAGAACTCTGCCTAATAGACTGTGGAAAGACTTTGGGTGTTTGCATGCGGCAGCTTTGTTGTTGCTACTTGTTGTTAAGAAAAGTTAATGTATGTTTAAAATACATAACTAACTTGAAGCTGTTCTTCCCTTCCCTCCTTTCTTCTTTTCCTGGCCACAAGCATCCATAGTGACTGTCATTCAGCTTGTCAACAATGTAGTTGACACTATAGAGAATGAAGGTATTTACTTTTTTCTTCCATAGCATTTCTTTGTGTAAAGAGTTATCCTCTTGGAAATATTGCTTCTTGTTATTTTGAACTAGGGGTAATTTTAATCAGCTGGCAACAGAGGGGGCAGTAAACAGGTGATTTCAAAATGACCTTGAATGTTTCTCCAGGGATTGGAGTGAATTTTAAAATTTGGGGAAAACAATTAGTTCATATTTTTTTAGTATGTGGGGTACTACTGTTTTTATAAAAATTCTCCCAAGAGAAGAGGACCCAATTAGTTGGAATCCAGATTAATACTAAATTCATTCTTATAGTCAACATGTATTCATTGAGCACCTACTATGACCTGAGAATAATGAAGAAATCATTCAAAGCTACAATATAATGGGGACTGATTTCAATCAGATGACTTATGTTAGTGACTTCATACAATTAGGGCCTAGTGTAAATGGGATTATCTTTTTATTTCCAAAATAACAATGGGGAGAAAAGGCAGCACATTTTTTTGTCATCTAAAATGTTCTCTTTTACCCTCTTTACATGGCTTGGATTGTCAGTTTTACTTCTTACTTTGTATTTAAACAGTGTCTGTCATGGATCAAGGACAGAACTACAACCGAGGTGACTCTGCCACGCCCCCAGCATAACATTTTCCTTATGTGTATTGAATTGCTGAGTTCGTTCTTACCCTGTCCCTCTTCCTCCATACTTTCTGAGTTTCTTTAATTTGAATTTTGCATGTTCCAGGTGTCTTGTGAGCTTGGTATTGGAGGTGAAAGCCCTGCCCGCATCCCTCCCCCAGCCACTCCCCCATGCGTGCAATTCATCCATTTGTGTGCACATCTCCCCGCCTTCCGTGGTCCACAGTGTGGCTGATGCATCTCTCTCTGCGAGCATGTTGTCAGCCTGGCTCTGCATTTAGTATATGGATAGGAAGTGAAAATGGGGGAAGGGAGTTCTAGAGCTGTGTTTCCTAAGTACGCCCTTGCTGGTCATCTCTTATGGCATGGCTGAGCGTAAGCCTCTGCACCACCCAGGCACCATCTCTCAGAGCTGCCATCGCCTTGTCCTTGTGGTCCCAGGACCAGAGCATGGCTGGCCCCTGATCAGCCCTTGTAAGGAGCATGCACGTGACTTGGCTTCTTCGGGTCTCTTGGATGATCATTGCATGCCAGGCCCCTTATCTGCCCTTTCCAAGCCCTACCCCAACTCCATCCTAGCGGAAATTAACTGTCACGGCGTTTCTCTCACAGCCTATCACTGGGACACCTCTGACTGGATGCCGGGGGCCCGCCTGTCGGACATAGAGGAGATGCCCAACTATGAGAACCAAGAGGGAGGGTCTGCACACCGGGGCAGCACACGGGAGTTGGAGAGCGATTACTACCTGGGCGGCTATGACATTGACAGCGAGTACCCGCCCCCTCATGAAGAGGAGTTCTTGAGTCAGGACCAGCTGCCCCCTCCGCTGCCCGAGGACTTCCCGGACCAATATGAGGCCCTGCCGCCCTCCCAGCCTGCCTCCCTGGCCAGCACACTGAGCCCAGACTGCAGGAGAAGGCCCCAGTTCCATCCCAGCCAGTACCTGCCTCCACACCCATTCCCCAATGAAACGGATTTGGTGGGTCCGCCTACCGGCTGTGAGTTTAGTACTTTTGCCGTGAACATGAACCAGGGGACAGAGACAGCAGGCCCAGCAGACAGTGTGTCTTCATCCTTGCACAATTCCAGAGGCACCTCATCCCCGGATGTATCAGCAAACTGCGGCTTTAATGATTCCGAAGTAGCCATGAGTGACTACGAGAGCGTGGGAGAGCTCAGCCTCGCCAGCCTTCACATTCCCTTTATGGAGACTCAGCACCAGACCCAAGTCTAGAGAATGCACCTCAAGTGCTTTGCACTGTTTGTTACAGAAAAGTGGAAGGAACTGGCTGGGGTTGTGTCTCTGGGGATCATGTGTTGAGCGAGAAGGAAATGCAGTATTTTCCACTAGGAACTTCATCACACGTCACGCTGTTTCCAGCAAGCTTGACTCCAGCTGGGAGAAAAGGAAAGGCTCAGAAATTGTTTCTGAGCAGTGACTGATAGCGCTGGCAGTAGGTACCTGCGTTCATGACGAAGAACGTGCACCCAGTTCTTAAAGGGGCAATAAATTTCACCCATTAGGTTACCCAGTCGCTCTTATAAGGCTTTGTGCAGTATTGTGCCCTGGAAAGTGTTGCAACATCAGTCCTTGCAGTATTAATAACTGGCAACAAGCAAAGAGGCATGTAATTTTGAGCCAGTGGGCGGGGGGGCGGGGAATGAAAATACCAATAATGATTGTTGGAAAAGTTAGACTCTTAGGCAAAAGAAGAGAGAGACAAATATTATTAAACAAGAAAATGGGCTGAAGCCTTTAAAAATCAATTTTATTTTTCTTTTAGAAGCTGCCCGATTTTCAGCTATAAAATTAGATTTAGGCAACATGTTTAGTATGCTTAGTTATTTTTGTTTGTTTGTGTTAAGCATCCAATATAATATAGTTGGATTTTATGATCTTTGAGAAGGTATAATGACGAGGAACATGAGGACATGTGGGTTCCACTTTGTGGGCTAAGGAGGTTAACATTGTTCAAACATGAGAAAGAATGTGATGATCTGTTTTTGTGTTTTCCAGTAAACATTCCTGGTTGTAACTACAATTTTAACTTTACTGCAGAAATTGACCTTTGTTCTGAGAATCAGGAAATTAAAAAAAAAAAGTAATATTTTGGTACTTTGTTCTCTAGAATGAGATAGATATTTAGCAGTTTACGCAGAATTCACAAATTTAGGTGGGCGGGGAAGAAAATGTAACACTTTCAAAGTTTTCAACCTGATAATCACAATTCTTGATAATGCAGATGAAATCAGTCTTGTTCTAAATTGTAGCATCATCACTATAAACGCAATTACATTTTTTTTTTAAAAAAAAGAAAAAGGTAGACTAGTTCTTGTGCATAAATTATAATGGTGTGTGTGTCTGGGCCTGTGTACAGATATGTGCTTGCACTCAATAAGGCTGCTCTTGAGAAAGCTAACGTGAAAGTTTTAGGACATGGACCGTATAGAAAATCCTGCCAGTGAGGCAGATCTTTCAATTTCTCTAATCTCTATGTTAGAGAAACACCAAATGCCATATTTTACTCTGGTTCAGTTAACTTTATTTTGGTACTGCCATTTATATTAACTTAAAACAAAACTGAGCTTTTTAGAAAACAGTATTTTGTTATAATTTTCCAGAACTACTCTTATTTGAAAACTGTGTAATGTTTAATTACACCCTGGGGTTCTCTTCCCACCTGACATCTGGACTTTGGCCATGAGTTTCCAAAACTGGCAGGGGAATCATTCCACTGGAAATACAATAACTCAATACTCGAAGCTTAAAGTTAATAAGTTCAGTGACTTTCCTCTTTTGCTTCGATCAGATTATGGCTGCGTGTGCAGTGGCCGTGGTAAATAAATGCATATTTGCACTATCTGCTTAATGAGCAAATCTCTGTGTCCACAGTTTCCGATGACATATGGCATTGATGTGTAATTGTGCTGTCCTGAGTCTGTGTACCATCTACTCAGACATATTTTTAGTTGTTTCAATTGTGTTTAATCCACTTCTTTGTACGAGTCAGTGTTTCTGAAGTTTGTTGTAAAAAAAAATTCCTTTTCATTCTCAAGCTTCCTGAGTACATGGATACACTTCACAGATTTTTCAGCTTTTCTCCTCTCCCTGTCTCTTGGTTGGACCTACTCATGGAAGCATTATCTGCACGGTGGTCTTGAAATAAATGAATTTCACTAAGGCTGCTTTGGAGAATAAAATCTTTGGCATTTTTCTTATGTAAGCACATTTGCAAGAATCATTGAGAAAATGACAAACTAATGGTCTAGAATAGAATCACTGCTACACTTTTAATAATGCAATGACATAAAAATCATCAAAGTAAAACCAACAATTCATTTCTTGCCCCCAGGAAATATTAGAATGAGATTAATGCCAGTGAGTCACTACTGCTTACACAGCATCTCCTCCAGGGAGGATGCCTGACTGGCACAGTAATGAAGGAATAAATAGATCTAATGGGGCTGTGAATTCACCCAAGAAAATTGTGTCCACCCTTTGCTCTGACCTATATAAAAAGACCTCTTTCTTCAGGATATTTACCCCTGTTTTTCTGCAGAATAGCTCTGCAGCTAAGTGTATACCAGATAAGCATGTGTTATGTTTTGACTCATGACCTTTAAACAACTATCGTTTCACTTTCTGGAAAATCAGACTTTCTTTTAGATAATGAACTGGTTTTCAGTCAGGCCAAGATGGAACTAGGTGGGATTTTGAAGAGCTGGAAGGGTCCTTAAGATCTGTTTTTCCAACTCTCTTATCTTATAAAACAGGAATCATGCCCAGAGAGGGGAAGGTACTTACCCAAGCTCACACAGGAAGTTAAATGGCTGAACAGGGATTAGCCATTGGTCATTTATTTGACCAATATTCTTCCTATATAACGTTGTTCACCAATAAATTGCCTTGGGTATGGCATCTGCCTGCTTTTGCTAGGGCTTCTGAATTCCTACAATTTCTGCTTTGGAATTGTAGAAATCATGTGGATATTGTAGAAATCATCTGGACTTTGTCCATGAGTTTCCAAAATTGACAGGGGAATCATTCCACTGAAAATACAATTTCTCAATACTCGAAGCTTGTATTTCCTAGCTTCGTGTTTTCTCTAGCAGCCCTCCAGGAAGGGTGCAGTTACAGAATTCACACATTTCTTTGAACAATTATCACAATGCTGCTTTTGCCAAATGAATGTTTTCTAAAATGAGGATGGAATGATAATTACAGAATGGAACCCAGACCAGTCAATAATTACGGTGAAACTTTGTTTATAATATTATCTACTGCGTGTATTTTTGTTTTTCTTTTCCCCCTGCCACTTCTGGCATTTATTCTTACCCCCTCCACTGTGATGAACCATGTGGAAAATATTTAAGCCAATTAGTGTCTTTCCCTTTTTTCTAAAGTGTATATGCCACGTCCGGAAGCCATTTTCTATAGCCTGTTGTAGGCACTTTACTTGTATTGCACACATTCTGGTTAAGTTGATAGTAGCTGATCTGTTAATGTTTGTTATATGGTAAGCAGAAGCTCTGGGGCACTACAAGATGAATAAATAAGTGTTTATTCGATTTCTCATATGAGCATTTTGCTGCTGAGTTCCATTCCATGCCAGCTGTCCATGTACTCATGCCCTGACCATTTATGAAATGCCATTGTAGAAGACTTAATAATATGAATAGGTCAAGTCCGTGCTTTTGAGGTTTGCCCTATCGGAGAATCAGTGTGAAGGCATGGAAAGAGAATTTATGATGCATCCCTGGGACTTCCCTTAGGAATCACTAGCGAGGCCTGGAAAAAAGGCAGGTAAGAGATACATACCATCACCCGACCCCTAGTTACTTCCCACCTCTACCCACTACTCCCAATAATGCTGTGTCTACATAATCAAAGTCAGGGGAATTGGGACAAGAGATGACAAAATAAATCATTTACCATCCAGAAAATACTTTCATGTGAGATAATTTAGGAAGACCTAGGATTCATTTTGCATTGGTTGCCCAGATAATTGTCTGTTTTTTTCACACTGCTGCCCTCCGAGTACACATATATTGACAAAGTGATTAGGCTTTTATGTTTTATGTTTTTAGCTTCAAACCATGGGAAATGGGGATCTGAAAAGGCATTTCTTCAGTATCATAATTTTGTGAAAAGGTGATTATGTGTTTTTCCTTGTTTTTGTCCTACAACATTCAACCGCACATTATTCTGGTAAAGGTCCACAATGTCTTTAAGCTCTTGGTTATATAATGGTAGGGTTTAAAGTCACCATTTGTGGGTTTGGCATCAGTTAATATTTAGTCAACTGGCAAGTAGATAAGAAAAGAATAAGATTTTCTTTAACTTATGGAATAATGAAAAGCAATAATTACAGTTATGTAATATTACGCAAAGGCCATAATAAGTCTCTTCCAGTGTTTAGGATACACTAGAGAACCATATAGTCATTTGGAGCGTGTTTGGACCCATTAGTATGTACTGTAGACGCTTCCAGCGAACAAATACCTGAATTGCTACTATTATATTCACCAATTTTATGAGCCCATACTACTGCATTTCGGGAAGTGACAAATGTGTTCGGAAATGGAAGCAGTTCTTTTTAAGCACTGTACCAGAGAGATTGTCATGTAAATTTACCTGTTGCAAACAGGCTGGTTTGTACAAGATGTATGTTTTGGTGTTTAAAATGTTTATAAAATTGTATATAATGGTTCCAATTTTCCAAGCTTTTGTAGATACTGTATTTGATGCCTATCAGGATGCTTTAATTTGGGGGGGTCGAATACAATTCTAAGTCATCCATGCTGTTGGTCTGCAAACTTTAAGGGTAACTACACACATCTACAAAAAGGATTTGAAATTTGAAAATGGGTTTTTTCTTATCATTGCAAAATGTACTGTAACCTTTGTTTGGTTCTACTGTTTTCATTTAACTTTCTCTGTTTTCGAGAAAATGTTCTGATTGACATTTTTTTAAATGAGTGTGTTTTGCCCATTTACTAAGTACCTGGTACCTATGCCACTTCTGATTCAGAATGAAGCATATCTAATCTCCTCACACATGTGCACTCACCTAAATTTGCACACATACATCATACACCAAACCTTATGCAAAGGGGAAAGCTAACACTTAAAGTGAATCTTGTCCCTTATGGCAGTGGATTGTTTCTGCATATATTGCTGTTGGCAGTATTCAGTCTGATGTTCTTTTTTCTAAAAAAAATGAAAGAAAAAAAAAAAACAAGAAAAGACAGCCAAAACAAAAACCCAACAGTGTACAGGTTTATAACTTACAAAATTTAATGGTTAAAACAAGTTTTCAAGTAAAAAGAAAAAAATGAAATTAGCAATTGTGTGGACTCTTCTTAACTCTTTCCTTTTATTTATTTTCAGCTATTACTCACATGGCACTTAGGCAATCATCTTACCTCCGGAAAGACTTCCACTGGTTCTGCTGTACACGCATTGGAGTCTTAGGCAGCTTCTTACTGGGCACATACCCTGTGGGGTTTTCTCCCCAATGAAAATGAAAACAGTGCTGGAGACTAGGACAAATGAAGGTCATCAAGTCCCACCTCTGCAGAAATTTCTTCCACACACAACTCCACTCCTTCAAGGCAGCCTTTCCCGTACTCCTCTCCTTAAGAAGATAAAAATAATAATCCAGAAGTTTGAGACATAATTAGCACTTGAGTTTTCCTTCAAAAAGTTCTAGAAAATGTTCTACATAGAGTGACAGAGTATATACAGTAGGAGAAGCTGGGGGGAAGGACAAATTGATCTTCTAGAGAAGAAGTGACATCACAAGAAGTTAGCTTGAGATCAGGAAGAACTCCAAAAGGGGCAGGGCACCCTCTGCCTTGCCTTGGTGAGGGAGGGCCAGAACCTACCATGAAAACAACCCTGTCTGAGAGCCAGCAGCAGGAAGGGCCCTCAGAGCCCACTGACCACCACTAGAGTGGGCGCTGCCTGCAATGGCAGCAAAACTCCCCTGCCCCACCCTGCCCAGGATCCTGGAGTCACTCCCTACACAATGGTCTCTGGGTAGGCATTTGATATCTCCTTATGTAAAATCCTTACTGTGCTGACAGAATTCAGTGTGCTGCAATTCTCTGGTCACTTGTCCATCCCCACAGTGCTATTCAGATAAATGCTCAACAACCAGGTAAAAGAGGGGGGAGCACCGATTTGTTGCATTTGCCAATTTTCGTGATATAAATACTTACATTGTGGCTGATTTCAAGCTGCAAAGTACTGGGAAGCAGCTCACCAAAGTCCCGAGTCTTACAGTCAACTCTTGCAAGCCAGTATGAGCCACCTCCATTGTACTACTGCCCGCCCCACCGAGACCATAAACTACTTGAGTTGTGTATTCATTGTCTTTGTTTCCCAGATTCCCAGTACAATACTGGCCCTCATTAAATGTTTTTGATTGAAAAATTAATCAATGATGTCTCCAGCTAAATCCCCCTAACCTCATCAATCCTTACTCATTGTGCTGAATTTACTAACTGCAGTGAGAAGAATTTCAAGAGAGGCAAGGATTAAAAATGCTAGAAATCACCTGCTTTTTAACTCGACACTATGGTGATGTTCATAAATTTAGCACCAGGAAAATATTCTTGTCTCTGTCTCTCATACCCTTAGCAGAAAGGGAATTAGTTTAAATCTCCTTCCATACCTCAAAAATGGTAGCTCAGCCCAGAAATGTCAATTAAGAAATAATGTTAAAAAAAAAAAAAAAAGAAATAATGTTGACCTGTCGGGGGAAGGGGAAAAGATTTTCTATATCTATAGTCATTCTCTGCTGGTCCTTTGAAATAAAAGGGCTGGTTCCAAGCTTGGAAATAGGTCTCTGTGGAAAGGTTACTTTCTTTTTCTGTGCCTGTGTCAGTCCCCAAGACCACTCCCAGGTTTGACGAGTCCTTAGGAGGACACAGGACCCGGGTTATGCCATGTTTCCCCAAAAATAAGACCTAGCCAGACCATCAGCTCTAGTACGTCTTTTGGAGCAAAAATTAATATAAGACCTGGTCTTATTTTACTATAATACAGGACCAGGTCTTATATAATATAACATGATACCAGGTCTTATATTAATTTTTGCTCCAAAAGACGCGTTAGAGCTGATGGTCCAGTTAGGTCTTATTTTTGGGGAAACACGGTAGTTGTGCTCATGGCTGTGGCTAACCAGGGATGCTCATTAGACTTTTGGCACCCAGGCTTTCATTAGTCTGGTCTCATTAGCAGCCTCTGCAGGGGTGTACCAAAATTCCAGACTCCCAGAAAGACTGCAGGAGTTCAGTATAAATGATACTGAAATGGTAGGAATGTTCCTGAAATTCAAGTTCCTAGACACCAGCCCAGGGCCAATCTTGTAAGCAATCCTTACAGAGGACAGCATTGGGCCTCCTAGTCTCTACAGAAAATTGCTGTGAATTTTGTATCTGAAATTTCTACCTAACGTGGATATTCCGTTTATCCAAACTCTCAGAAATTAATAAATTCCATTTTTCATTCCTACCGTTTCAGTATCATTTATGCTGAGCTCCTCATTTTTCATGGGGCACTCCACGTGGCCTGCACAATACTGCTCCTCAAATCATTACTTGCCCTTTTCTGTGGAAGCAAAGGATCCGACCAACGCAATTCTGCCAAACGTCCTGGGTGAATGCAAGCTGGTCAATAGAACGATGCTATTCAACAGTGATTTGAGCAGAAACTGTCATCTCCAGTCACTAATCCTAGTTAGCTTCTAATTTTGGCACACACCAGGGCAGTTTTCCAACCTAGATATTCATCTTGAAGCGTTTGTGCCCATTTCTCAAAATTCTTCCCTGTTTGTCTCCATTCTTTTGCTTTTAAGTTCTATTTAATTTTCAGTCAATTATGCCTCTTCTGTACTGTTTTTAATGAAGAAGATTTGGAACAGCCTAAATATCTAACAATAAATGATAACTTGAAACAAACTGGCAAAAAAATTAAAACAGCCTAACAATCAAAGCAGGAACAAATCGTTTAAAAATAGAAAATTCAAAAAACTTTTTAAAAAGTGTTCCTTTAATTTTTTTGTACTACTATTTCCCCCCCTTCTTCTCTCTCTCTCTCTCTCTCTCTCTCTCTCTCTCTCTCTCTCTCTCTCTCTTTCTCTCTCCCTTATTTCCAAAACAGCACAAGGTAATTACAAAAACGAGAAAATGAAGACAAGCAAAGTAGGTTGTAAAGAACCCCTATAGATGTCTCCAAAAATGATCACTTACAATCAGAGTATATTCTTCCAGGCCATTTTCTATGTAAATATATATTAACATATATTTATTTTTAATAAGGAAAATCTTTGTAAATATACTTTTTGGATTTTTTAAAATGTTACTCAAAATAATAGATGAGCACTTTCTCATGAAAAGCCAGAAACAATACAAAGGCATCAAAGCAAAGCAAGAAAGATCTCCTTCACTTTGCACTTGACGTTCCCACACTACCTCCGCCTCCAAAATAAACAGGATCATTTATTTAAAAATACATGGGGCATTTTTAAACCGTTTATATTCAAATTATGTTCTCTCAAGTGTCTTTTTTGTGATCCTCCATGATGATTTCCTTTTCACTTGTTTTCTGATCTACCAGCTCCCATTGGCTCACAGGATTCCACAAGATTCCAACAGCTCTCCCATGTAGCTTTCTCAGGCGTCAGGAAATCTTACTTCTATTGCCAGATGTGCCCTTTCATCTGGCAGTCAGTGCACTGAAATTGGCATTAAGTTTACAGAGCCCACAATCAGCTTGAGCAGAAGCAACACAGATTTTGACTCCAGGGTTAAGCAGGAGAAATGTTGCAGTGGAGACCAATCTTTTGACAGGTTTTCAGCTCACTGGTGAATTATTTTCTTAGTGTGATACATACCTCTGCTTCCCCACTCAACCCCCTAACTGTGAGTGTTCAGATAATGAAGACTCCCTGTATATGTACAAATACACATTGGACAATTAAGTTCGCAAACTTTTCACTGTGTAAGCGCATGGTGTATACGTATATGGGAAGGAGTCACATAGTAGGGTCCCCATTTATATATTGTCCTGAAACTTGCTGGGTTCCCTTAGCAATCTACCTGAGACATCTTTGCAGGTCAGTGCTCTATTCTTCTTAATGAATGCTTTGTTTTTCACGTCATGGTCATTCCATAATTTATTTCAGCATGTCCTTATTCATGAACTGTTTACATGTTTGGACATTACAGACAATGCACCCGTGAACATCTCTGTACAGTTGTGCACATGTATTAGGATTTGTGAAGGATAAGTTTCTGGAAGCAGAATTTTTAGGTCAAAGAATATGTCTGTTTTTAAGTCTGAGCATTTATTCCATTTTAATTGCCTTCAAAGTGATTTCATCAAATAATAACCCCACCAAGAGTTCCACACAGATGTAGCAATTATACAGCTCCATCCACCGAGTGCATAGAACTGGCCCAAGGTGTATTCCAGAAGTCGTACTGCTGCTCTAGATTCTCGGGAGATCTTAGGTTGAGGACTGCTATGACAACTTGCTGTCACCATGAGAACTGACTTTTTAAGTTTCCACTTCAATCCGCATGGTTACATGCGCTACTCTTCTCTGCCTGTCCAGGGCAGGGCTCACAGCAGAGGACCACACAGCTGGCTGGCAGAACCACCAAAACTCAGAGTGTCTGAAACAGTAACTGCCCAGCTCTCAGGCTGTACATTTGGACAGGAAGGGCCAGGCAAGACAGATTTTACCAAGAAACTCACAAGCAGACTCCATAGAGCTTAAATGCTGAGGTTCTCATAACATCAGGCCATGTCTCAATGAGCATTGTTTCACAACCTTTTACCTTGAGGCTGTTCATCTCTGCGATGTAGAAAACACAAAGGAATTCTTAAGACTTGGATTTTCATATGAGATTGCGTCAGTTAAAAAAGAAAAAGGAACGTTTAAAGGAACCATAATGTATCACTGTAGAGGGTGTAATTTGCTCCTCAAATTATAGTCCATGGACCAGCAGCATGACCTCATGGGGAGTTTGCTAGAAATACAGAACCCTAGGCCCACTGGGTCAGAATTGGCATGTTAACAAGTTCTCCAGGTGATTCGTATGCACATAAATGCCTGGGAAGCACCCTGGATTGTTTACTTGGACTCTGCTACAGATCTGCTGTGTGAACGTGCGGGGGTTACTCAATGATTACCTAGTTCAGTTGCTTCATCTACAAGATAGGTCAGTTCCAAAAAAACAATGACGCGATGCTTACAAAGAGCTTGGTACGGTGTCTGACACAAATTAGCGCTCAAATGGTCGCCACATACCATTTTTCCTAATTTTCATCCAAGTCCCACTTGCAAAAGGAGTTGCAATCATTTCCAGGGGTCTCATCTAGTCTGGCTGCTGGAGAAACAGTTCAGTCGTAATGATAAAAACTATTAATAAAAAAGGAAAATCCTTTAAATTAAAGCTCAAGTGTTCTCTGGAGTCATGCTAGCTGAGAAAACTCTTTGGAGCATTATCCAGCATCTTACTTAAATCAACATGTTTTGCACAGATAGGAGGGATGGGGCTTTGATGTGGTTGTATATCCCCATTGAGGCTCATCATCTTTCGCACCCAGTCATTTTCTAATGAAGCGAAGTCCCTGATCAATTTCAGGAGCTACTTCCTGAGGCACAGCTTTAAGGCTGTATCATTTCTGTGACCCAGAAAGAAACGGCATTTAACTAGGTCACAAAGGAATTCAGTGACAGGTGACAAGATCTTGGTTGTGTGGAAAGGCTAACGGTCTGGATGTTTGTTCCACGTGGTAAGAAATTCACTCCGAGAAGAATGAGATTAAAATGCCCCAAAAAGGCAGCAACTTCAGGGACAAAACTGAAATGCAGTGATAAAATTTACTGTGTAAATAATTCACCCAGCACAGAAGAAGGGCTCTGAGCACAAAGGGTCTTTTTCATGTCTGAGAATATAATTAATTAAGAATTCAGGATACAAGGTAATTAGAGAAACCATAACCTGGAGGCATGCTACTGAATTATTCTTATCATTTTTAACAATAAGAAAATTTAATTTTCCTGTCTTCTGGCATAGATTTTAAATTTGGATAATGTGAAGAGCAAGATTCATACAGCGCAGTCAGCAAATTAAATTATTTCTTTTGATTTTGATTTTCCAGCAGAAATCAGGATCAAATGATTCAATCTAAATTATGGTAATGATCGTCAGAGTTGAAAAATACTTGAGAGAAATATGTGCAAATTGCAATTGAATATCGTGTCTTCCTTAACACTAAGCTGCTGCAGTTGCTCCCTTTGTAAGTGTGTATGTGTGTGTGTGGGGGGTGTAAATCTATTTCATTATTTGATGTTATGTACTGGGGCCGGGGTAATGAATAAATTATTTCTGTATATAATGGAAGCTATGTCAAGTTACCAAGGAATTAACCTCGCTTTCTTTGGTAGGAATAAGCTGGGAACACTTTTTAGTCTCCAATTAGTACTCATAGAGTTAAAAAATTAAGAACTCAATTCACTTTTTGATGAACCCAGCATTCACAGACAATGTGCTGCAATCTACTTCACTTGAATTACCCATTTCTCACGATTTCAGCAATGCTCATTTAAATATTTCCAGGTGTACTTGTGATGCTTTTTATTAATGCATCAGTTATCCAGCATGCATTTTCGAGACTGGTGGAATGCTTTTCGGGTATCAGTTGCCTCATTTTTTACCTATGAAATCCCTACTTTAATTACACTATCAGGATTTCTCAGGGCCTCACCCAAGAGCATAGATTTTGTTTCAGAGAGACCTGGGTTTGACGTCCTCTGTTGTGGGTTGAATCGCGTTCCCTGAAAAAATATGGTGAAGTCCTAGTCTCCCAGTGCCTGTTTAAGTGAACTTACTTAGAAATAGGATCATTGCAGATGTAAACAAGTTAAAATGAGGTCACACTGGATTAGGATAGCCCCTATTCTAATATGACTCTTGTCCTTATAAGAAGAGGAAAATAGACACAGATAGACACCCAAGGGAGAATGCCATGTGAAGACGGAGCGAGAGAGATTTTGTAAGTGACTTGTCAGCAAGTCAAGAAACACCAAAGATTTGTTGTCAACCAATAGAAACTAGGAGAGAGGTTTGGACCAGATTGTCCCTCAGAAACTCCAGAAGGAACCAACCTCACTGACACCTGAATTTCAACAACTGGTGTTAACAAACCATATCAACCTTACAGAATTGGGGTGGTGGTTACATAAGATGCTCCTGACAGGTGCAAACATTATAGGTATTTGGCACGTGCCTAAGATTCTAGTTTCTACTTCGAGGAGGCCTGGAGATAAGAAACAAACCCCACAGAGATAACCATCTCTGTCCTCCTCAGGCAAGAGGACCTCATCCATTTTGACTGACACATTTTGATCGTCAAGTAACAACAACAATATTAAATAAACTTTTGTTGTAGGGAGGAGAACTCACCATACTTCTACCACCCTAATAATTTCTGTTTTTATCTTCTATTATTACTTGACAGTCTTTTGTTTTTGCATTTGCATAGTTTTTCATAGTTGTAATCACAGTATTGACATCATTTTATATTCCATTTTTTTATTCTGTATATTTAAATATTTTTCTTTCTCTTACAAAGTCATCATATTCAAGTTCTAATAATTCACCTTCTTTATATTTGAGGGCTATGGATGAATTCATGGAAGATGGAGCTTCCAAGCTGGGAGAGCTGAGGGGAGGAGGAGATGAGAAGAATCCTTAACCTTCTGCAGGTGGCATCAAGGGGGACCCGTTTCCCCTGGAGAATGAGAGCCCCTGGAGATGTGGATACTGCCAAGAGGCCTTGGGAGACCTTGAGGCCAGGGCCCAGTGCCCTGCAGGTCACAATAAATGGGTGTTTTCCAAAACTTTATACTTGTTCTCCAGAGGCAATCTCCATGAGGTCCTATGAGGATCTTCTTAGAGCTGCTTTTGCAAGGCAAGCACATTCTTAAGTTTTACATTTATTTGGGGTGTCTGAAGATTATGGAGCTCTAAAACACCCCCCAAGTCACCCCTTGATGTGTCCCCTTGGTGTGATCACACATTTAGCCTAAGGGCCTGCCCCGAAGAACTACCCCTCCCCTAGGAGTATCAATAGCCAACTAAATCACATATTTCTTATATTACTCAGGGTGATGCAGAGAAACAGAACCAACAGGATGTGTATGTGTGTGTATATGTGTATATATGAGAGAGAGATTTATTTTAAGAAATTGGCTCACACGATGGTGGAGGCTTTGCAAATCCAAAATCTGATGGGGTAAGCCAAAAGTGTGGAGACTCAGGAAAGAGAATGGCAGTTCAAATCCAAAGGCAGTCTGCTGACAGAATTCCTTCTGCTCCAAGGAGATGAGCCTTTGTTCTACTAAGGCCTTCAACTGATTAGATGAGACTCACTCCTATTACAGAGGGTAATCTGCTTTACTCAAAGTCCACTAGTTCAAATGTTGATCTCACCCCAAAAGCACCTTCACAGAATAATGTTTGATCAAAATAATGTTTAACCAAACATGATGAGTAGTGTTTGACCATATAGCTGGGCACGATAGCCCAGCCAAGATGACACAATGTGAACTATCACACAGGGGAAGAAGTCATGCCCTCTTAGTCATCTCTGAATGTCCAGTGCCCATGGCTGGAGAGATGATCCAGGTTCCTCATACATTTTTAACTATAAAAGTAATCTGTACACATTTTAATCCTGAAGATAAGTAATGAAGAAAACTAGTTTTTCCTATCCCCAACTTACTTGCTAGAGTCACCCCCAGATAATATTTTGATGTGTATCCTCCCAGTCTCTGTTGTATGTGTGTGCGACATTTATTTTACAAATATGGTAGCCAACTGTACACACTATACTGAAACTTGCTCTTTTCACTTCATGGAAGTCTCTGGACATTTCCCATAATCAACATGTTCTTTTGGCAGCTGTATAACATCCTCCTGTGTGGCTGAACCCTAATTTATTTACTACTTCTCTTTTTGATGGACACTTTGCATTGTTTCCAGTTTGGGTCACAAATAATACTACAATGTACGAGTATATCATTGAATACATCTTAGCAATGCTGTACAAGTATATTGTATGATAAAGACCTAATAGTGAAACTGTTTTGTCAAAGGGTATATTCATTTTAAATATTGTTAGATGTTGTCAAATTAATAGGTGCTTAAGAAGTGTTTTTTCAATTGATTTGAAAATACTCAGAGTTCTAAAACAAAGACAGTAGAGAAGGAAAAGAGAACTGGAAGGGAAAGGAGAGAGATTAGGAAAGAGGTGGAGAATGTTTTGCTACCAATTTGCGTTTGGCTGTGTCATTGCTGTAGACAGTACAGTGTACCCATGAAGGTTGAACAAAATGACTCCCATGAAGTAAGCTCCAAGAAGACAGGGCTCTGCTCTGTCACTGATGCAACCCAAGCTCTTAGAGCAGAGCCTGGAACAAAGAAGACACTGGCAAATATTTGCCGAATAAATCAATGCATGAAAACCAAGACTCTGGGGTTAAGTTAAATATGACAAGTTATAGGGAGCATTTGAGATCTTGCTTCCCAGCATATGTCGTCAGTTTGGCTCAAATAAACTCATTAAAAAATAATAAGAAGAGTTATGAAAAGCATCTTGTATGTCATGTGCATGCTATGTCACATGGCAGTTGCCTTCATAATAGCAGATACGAAATTACGTTGTCAGAAAGTATTGGAACAGTGAGTAAATCTGAGTTTGCTGCTTCCAAAGTAAGTGACTTCCCACTGCCCTATATGGGGTATCCTTGGCTGAGGGACACCATCAAAACAAAGTGGGATTTGGATGGCCGGTTAGCTCAGGTGGTTAGAGCACGTTGCTACTAACACCAAGGTTGCTGGTTCAAGAGAGAGAGAGAGCGAGAGAGAGAGAGAGAGAGAGAGAGAGAGAGAGAGACAGAGAGAGACAGAGACAGAGAGACAGAGAGACAGAGAGAAAGAAGGAGGAGGAGGAAGAGGATGAGGAGGGGAGGGAGGGAGGGAGGGGAAGAACAACAGAAAGAAAAAGTGTGATTCAGGTTCTATGCTTGGATCGAAATTTGCACAAGGACAGGGTCGAATCACTGAGAGCAGCACATTTTGGGGTAAACAAGGCAAAGCGTCCTGAAAGACTTCAACATGGCCTCAGGCTCAATGTTTCACTTAGACTCTGGCTGCCAGCTGTATGGGGCATGGAGGAGAGAATACCAATGTTTTCTTCTGCAGAATTTCCTACTACAATGTACAGACCAGTTTTCATTGTGGCATTAAAAGAAAGTGGCACGAATGCTGTGTAGGCTTGCCACATACACTGTAGCTGTGGCAATTACACCATTTTGGATAATTGTCTTGTAATTGCCACTGTGATTTAAAATCTAATGTTATCCTCCAATTGTTCTGATGTCGTTTCATGAATAATGTAATCGTCCCGTGAGCCCTCTGCCAGTTTCTCATTTAGATTGGCCCTGTATTTGAGTTATGCACCATTGTCTTACACACCATTGTCTCACAAAACTAATGTGGCAGAGACAATACAGGGAATAATTAGGACTTGCCTAATTACAGGAAATGGGAATGTAAGTGAGTAAGGTATGAAGTTCCTCTCTGGAAATATTTCCAACCCCCAGTTGGCCTATAGGTAAAGGGGGGGTGGGGGCAGATTTCTCTTGGAGTGCCTTAGTCTACTGTTCTCTCTATATATATATATGCTGGACATGCTTGTTCTGTCTGATGTTCTGTGATTTTTCTTTTCAGAACAGAAAGAAAATAGATTTTTCCATAGGATGACTTTTCTCAGTTGTATTATGTTGGCATCATCGAATGCAAACAGCTCTGTAAACCTGAGCTGGTTGGTCTCCATACGAGGCCAAAATACCAATGGTTTCTATGAATGGGCAATGGCAGCTTAAATTTCTGTTTCCAGAATCTTGGGCTTGGTTTAATAGAACAAGAAATCAATTGTATTCAGACAAATGACAATAGAGTCATTTTAGAATTTCAATTTAGCTTCTACCCCAGGAAGGGATTATCTCAGTCCGGTAAAGTCTTGCTTATTTCTTTCCATGCAGTCACATGGGTGCCCTTATTGCTAGGCCCTCTCAGTCCTAATGAAAGTGGGCAAGGGAATCCTGACCACTTAGTAGCAAATGGAATTACCACGTTAGGTCTAGTCATAGTGTTCTTTTCACATTTAGGCCCAAAGTTAGATTGTGAGACCCTTCAAAGCCTGTAGTACTCATTTAAAGGAAATATTCACCTGAGTATTCCAGGGCTGCTCACTGCTGTCACCCAAAAGTCCAGACCCCCTGGCATGACACCAAGGCCCTTCAAAGACATGCCCATCCTTGACGTTTGCAATCCGCAGGTCAGCCATACTGCCCTCTGGGTCTAGACCCCCTTTGGGCCTTTGTACATGCTTTGTTTATAGGTCAGTGTTTCCAAGAAATTTTCTCTGATTCCTCAAGCTTTGTTGTTGCCGCTTTCACATTCTTCCATAGCCTCCTGTGGTTGGCCCTACCATAGCCTTTCTCACATCATAGTATAATTTCCTATTCACTTGTCTAACTCCCTTAGAGACTGATATCTGGCTGAGCAGGACTAAGTGTTCCACCCAGCCCAAGCACGTTTGTTATCAGTGAATATCTGCGAAAAGAGGAGATGAATGAATGAATAATAAGTGACTCCCCATCCTCCTGGCCTCGGTCGGGTGAGGTAAGCAAGGTGTCCACAGAGAGTCTGAAGGACCAGGGGCCATCAGCTGCAGCCTGGAGTGTTGAGTGGCTGGGGCCCTGTGAGCTGTGTATCAGCCCAGCATGAGCTCCCTTCACACAGGCACAGACCACCTCGGAGAATAGGTTTGGAGCTACAAAGCCTGCAGGATGGGCCTAATGAGATGGGCCTACAGCTGACCAGACAGGAAGATTTTTAGAGCCCTGGAGTAGGAGGGACAGAGGGATACTGAGAAATCTGAAAGCCAGAATGTCTCCTTTGGAGTCTGAGACAGTAGGATCAGCTCAGCACCCAGGGAATGAGGGAACAGAGGCAACTGCCCAATTCATCAGGCTTACATCTGATTGACAGCAGGAAAGTGACTCATTGACAGCAGGAAAGCTTCTCCAGCATTGATCCATGACTGGATAGAAAGCTGCTGCCAGAGAAGCAAGTCAGGGCTTCCAGAAAGTGAGTGGGAGGCTAGATTGGGGTAGTACAATCTCTCAGGAAAGAATGGGCCCAAAGACTTCATATGGAGTGACTGAATGTGATCTGTGGTCTGTGGGATAATTTTATTCTACACAGTAGGGGTGGTTGTTTAACATGTGAAGTACCCTAATTGGGCTTACACACTCAAGAGGCTGTTAGTTGGTTATTTAGCATTTGAATGAGTAATCAGAAGCCCCCACTCTGGGGGTGCTATTACCACAAGCTTCAAGCAAGCCTCCACCTTATTTATCTCCAGTCAGCACTGGTTGCTGGTGGTCATAATGAATATTAGTAAAGATTTTTCACTAGTGAAATGAGTCGAGTTGACATATGGTTTGACTAGAACTACTGTACAGGCACTTGCATGGATGAACAGGTCAGCCCAGCAGCCTCCAGCCTTTGAGGTAGCCATGACCTAAGGAATCCATCCTGTGTTGAGTTATTTCCATGAGATTCGTCTGTCTGCTACAGAAGGCTAGCTGAAGCCTGCTGCCAGATGCTGTCATCTGCTTACATGAAAGATACTCAGCAGAGACAGAAATGAAAGATTGCTGAAGCTTTATCAAAATCCACAACAGAAATATGACTGTTTTATGCCTACTAATAGAAGTATGTGTGGGAGCATTCAGCCTGAGACTTGCTTCGTTGTATCAATTGGTCTCGGGGTAGGCATGGGGAGATCCAACAAAGGGCGGTCTTGTCAATACTTGTCAGCAAAGAACCTAATAATTGTGACTGCCTAAGGTGCCTTAGACTCATTTTCAACATTATGTTAAGGACTAAATGAGGGGGCTCTGGACCAACAGACATTATTTCTCAGGAAAAATGCCAGAGCTCTTACATACTACCATATTTCCCCGAAAAAAAGACCGGGTCTTATATTAATTTTTGTTCCAAAAGATGCATTAGGGCTTATGTTCAGGGGATGTCATCCTCAAAATCATGCAAGGGCTTATTTTCCGGTTAGGTCCTATTTTGGGGGAAATATGGTAGTCTGAATTGCTTTAGTGTAAATCTTTGGTCAATTCTGGCAGCTATCTGTGCAGTGATGCAAAGAAATGGCCTTAAACTTTTTAATAAGATGGGATTCCCTCACTTATAAGCAATATTTGCACTAGACACCTATCTTGCACCTCACACAAATTAAATCAAAATGGATTAAAGACTTGAATGTAAGACTTGAAACCATAAAACTCCTAGAAAACAAGCATAGGCAGTAAGCTCCTTGACATTAGCCTTGGTGATTTTTAAATTTAACACCAAAAGTAAAGGTAACAAAAACAAAAATAAACAAGTGGAACTACATCAAACTAGAAAGCTTCTGCACAGCAAAAGAAACCATCAATAAAATGAAAAGGCAAACTACTGAATGGGATAAAATACTTGCAAAGTATATATCTGATAAAGGGTTAATATCTAAAATCTATTAAAAACTCATACAGTTTAATAGCAAAAAAATTCCAAACAATCCAATTAAAAAATGGGATCTAAATAGACATTTTTCTAAAGAAAACATACAGATGGCCAACAGGTATATAAAAGATACTCAACATCACTAATCAGGGAAATCCAAATCCAAACCACAATGAGATATCACCTCATACCTGTTAGAATGGCTACTATCAAAAAGACAAGAAATAGGTACTGACAGGAATGTGAAAAAAGGGAACCCTATTTGTGGGAATGTAAACTGGTGCAACCACTAAGGAAAACAATATGGAGATTCCCCCCAAAATTAAAAATAGAAGCACTATAATGATTCAGTAATTCCCCTTCTGGTTATCAAAAACAAACAAACAAACAATCGAAAAAACCACTAAATTGAAATGATACCTGCACTCCCATGTTCGCTGCAGCATTATTTACATAGTCAAGATCAGGAAACAATGTAATTGTCCATTGACAGATGAATGAATAAAGAAGTTGTGGTACTATTGGACTATTATTTAGCCATTTAAAAAAATGAATGAAACATTACCATTTGCTACAACACAAATGCACCTTGAGGTCATTATGCAAAGTGACATAATACAGAGAAGGACAAATACCATGTTGTCTACTTATATGTGAAATCTTAAAGAACAAAATAAATCAAGCTCATAGAGAACAGATTGATGGTTTCCAGAGGCAGGGAAGGGGGGAGTGGGAGCTTTGGGGAGTAGGCAAAACTGATGAAGGGAGTCAAACGGTCAAAAGGTACAAACTTCCAATTAAAAAATAAGTCATGGGAATGTAATAATGTACAGCATGGTGACTATAGTTAATACTGTACTGCATATTTGAAATTTGCTAGGAGAGTAAATCTTAAAAGATCTCATAAAAAAAAGTTTTATAATTATGGTGAAGGACGTTAGCTGCACTTGTTATGATTTCACAGTACAGCCATGCATGGGACGTTTCAGTCAATGACAGACCACATATAAGACGGTGGTCCCATAAGATTATAATGAAGCTGAAAAATTCCTATTACCTAGGGAAGGACACTGAAGCCATTGTAACACTGTAGTGTAACACATTCCTCATGTGTCTGTGGTAATGCTGGTATAAACAAACCTACTGCTCCTCCAGCTGTATAAAAGTATAGCACATACAATTAATTTTGAATAGTGCATAATACTTGGTAATGATAAATAAACACTATGTTACTGATTTATGTATTTACTATACTATTTATACTATTATTTTATAGTGCTCCATTCTACTTATTTAAAAACGGTTTTCTGTAAGAGAATGCCATGTTATGCAGGCAGTAGCCTCATCGATGCACCTCGTGTTTACTGCATCTCTTGATTGCCTCATTTTTCTTATGCTTGATTTAATCTCATATATTATAAATTCAGTGTAGCCTAAGTGTACAGTGTTTATAAAGTCTACAGTGGTGTACAGTAATATCCTAGGCCTTCATAATCACTCACCAATCACTGACTTACCCAAAGCAACTTCCAGTCCTGTAAACTTCAGTGTTCTACACATGTGTACCATATTTTTTACCTTTTATACCATATTTTTACTGCACCTTTTCTATGTTTAGACAGGATTTCATAAACAAATGCTTACCATTGTGTTACATTGACTACAGTATTCAGGTATTCAGTATAATAACATGCCACACAGGTTTGTAGCCTAAGAGCAATAAACTAGACCATTCAGCCTAGGTGTGTAGTAGATTATACCATCTAGGTGTGTGAAAGTGCACTCTTTTAATGTTCACACAAAGAAAATTACCTAATGATGCATTTCTCAGAACATACCGTGTTTCCCCGAAAATAAGACCTAGCTGGACAATCAGCTGTAATTCATCTTTTGGAGAAAAAATTAATATAAGACCCAGTCTTATTTTAAAATATAGTAAATAAGACCGGGTCTTACATTATATTATTTTATATAAGACCTGGTCTTATATTACAGTAAAATAAGACCTGATATTATATTATATTATATTACATTACATTACATTACATTACATTATATTATATTATATTATATTATATTATATTTATTATATTATATTTATTATATTATATTATACTCTGTCTTATAATAAAATAAGTCAGTGAGTCTTATATTTATTTTTGCTCCAAAAGACACATTAGAACTGATTGTCTGTCTAGGTCTTATTTTCGGGGGAACATGATATCCTTGTCATTAAGCAGCACAAGACTATATACAAATATCGAATCCTTAGGTCGTTCACCTGAAACTAGTATGTCAGTTATACCTCAATTTTAAAAAGAAAAAAAAAGGAGGTATATTGGCAGTCATTCACATACTTCAACAAACTTATTGACATTCATTCACTACCCAACAAATGTTAATTGAGTACATATTAAGGACCCACACATTGCTAAGTTAGAGGTTTAGTTTCCCATTTATTGTAAGCAAACCTGTGTCTGTGACTGATAGACTTCTAACTAAAGTGTTCTGAGGACAAAAAGAACTAGCCATTTTGCACAGATCCCAGAAGAAGGTGGGAAATCCAACAGGCCAGCAATTCGCATTCTGTTCCTGCCATTGCTCCTGAACCTGACTGACTCCCCCACCCAGGATGGGTGGCCTTTGATGACATTGACAGGCTTGAGGTGTTCCAGAGATTGGTCCAGGTCCCGTTAGGCAGATTCATGCTGACAACTGGAATTTGACAGGTTTTCAAGCACTGGAGACAGGTGAGCTTCTTGATACCTGGTGTGTTGACAGCTCTGATATGTCATCCTGCTATTATTTCTAGGTGTGTGCTGGGTCTGGGATTTTCCTGGAGATTTGCACTTGAAAGGGAGCCAACGTATCGGCATATAAACAGGAAACGTTGATCAGAGAGAAAAATAGGCCACTGCATGCCTAGTCTAAATCTTGGACAACAAAGTCTCAGGAATGGGCAGGAAATGACATTCCCAACCTGGCTGCAGAAAGGACACCAACAGGCCTCCCAGGCTTTGACATATTTCAGAGTCCAGAGTGCTAACCATTACATGATGGAACCTGACATATTTCAATACACTTTCAATTCTGAAGCTTAATGGTTCATCCAATAAAGAACTGATTGCAATTGTGCAGTTGATTGATTTCCTTCAAGGAATGCAGGGTCTATGTGCATGTCCTAGCACCTCCTAGCAGAAGGTAGAAGCAAGGGATACCAACTCCATGCTTGAATCATTCTCAACCTCAGACTGGACCTCTCCCCTCTCCCCATACCAACTGTCTAGTAGAGCAATCTGCCCCCACCTCTCATCATAGAAGCCCCATCTTTCTAATTCCTCAAGCCAAAAGCCTGAATGTCACCTTCAACTCCTTTCTTCATACCACATACCTAATCTTTAGTAAAAATTCTGATTTTCTAAGTATATGCAGAACTTCTCACCACTTAACTCCATGACTACCACCCCAAAGTGGCCATCTTACTTGGGTTAATATAATAGACTTCACTGCTTTGCATTTTTCATGGTCCACTCATCCCTTGATATTTGCCTGTCTCCACCCAGCACATGGTAAATGCCAATAATGAAGACACTGCTGGGGACCAGACTCTCACCATGTGCTGAATGAGCAGATAATTTAGTTTATTGAGTCCCATGAGTTCTCCTACAGCATCCATTAATGGCAAACAAAACAAAAACTAGGGAACAAAGCCTACATGGCTCCATCAATTCATTCCACACCTTCCATGCATATTAACTTAACTTAGGCTAACATGTTGAGTAGCAGCTTGAGCCCAAGCTTCCAAATGAACAGTTTATAGAGTTCCCACCCCACTCTCTTAGCTGAGTGCTCTTGGCATTTGCTGTTCTATCATGGTTCTGGATGACAGAGCACCTAGCACCAGTAATCACACACACACACACACACACACACACACACACACACACACACAGTAGTGTTGGACTACCCCATAGGCACTGAGGTCGATCCCGCCTGTGTCATTGTGAGTATACCCACATCCCAGAGCTCCACTTCCTCCCAGGGAGAATAGACAGGCCAGAGAGGATTAGGTTCGGGAGGGAAATGGGAGAGAGGACAGAGCCCTGGGCATGGAGATTACCGAGGAAATCACAGGGGAGGGGACATAATTCACTTCTTGCTGGGCTTTGCCACTGACTTGGTGACTTTGTTGCAGGTGGATGACTTTTTATCCAGCCATGATGACAGCTACTGTGTCTTGCGTCCCACATGGCAAAATGGCCTGGAAGAGTAACAAAGAATGAGATTTCTGGAAGGTGGCACTGAAGGAAATGATCCTTAGCCAGTCGTGCCTCAGTGAAAAAGGATGCTCTTATCCCATGACCTGGTACACACACCCCAAACTCACCTAGAAGTGGGTACTCAGGTCTCCACACTAGGGACCGTCTGCAGAATGGCTGCTTCAGGGCCTTGGGGCTGTCCTCAGGCTTCTTGCCAGAATGCAGGTCAATCTTTTTCCTCAGTTCAGCAAATTTGCAGGGGATATGGGTGGTAGGGCAGTCCAGCACTGGGACATAACTGGCATGGATTCTGCCCAGGGTGGTTTAAGACAATTGCCTGGCAGGGTAGCTGCATGGAATTAGGACAGACAGGTGGCACTTGTGATCTGGGACCAACTCTTCAACCAGGGGCCTTAATTGAAAGGAGGGCTAATTCCTAAGAAGCATTCACGTCACCATCAGTGCCTCTCAGGCCTTCAGGCCCTTGACTTTCTGAGCCACGAACCTGCCAGCCTCCATAGGGTCATTCTTGCTATCTCCAACCACATTTCCATGACAAATGGCCTTCAGATACATTCTTCACATGGAATGCCACGTTGTCACCAGGGAGGGCCTTATGCAGCACCTCCACAGACTTGACCTCTGAGAGGAGGTTGGGCGTCAAAGGTGACCACCATCCCACGTTTCAGGACGCCAGTCTCCACACCACCCAGGGGCACAGTGCCAATGCCACTCCAATAGGAAAAGGGCAGTGAGGATTAACCCAGACCCACCCAGTGAGCACTGGCTTCAGCACTGCATGGATCCCTGGCTATTTAAACTCTGCATTGGGTAATTTGGAAAGCTGGGGCACTTTATCCCAGCTCAGACGCTGTGGATTTGAGTCCAGATTTCAACCCTGACACTCAGACACCCCAGCTTATTCTTCACTCCTGCATTCTTGAATGAGTCTCCCCCATGCCCCCCACCACTCCCCAGCCCTCAGTTACCTCCAATTTTGCGCACATCTTTCAGAGGCAGCCTCAGGGGCTTGTTGACCTGGCGAGTGGATGGGAGGAATGAGTCCAGAGCTTCCAGCAGGGTCACCCTGTGGTGATTCCCTCCTTCCTCTCCACCTTCCAGCCCTTGAACCAGAGCATCTGCTGGGGAGGGAGACGAAAGGGGATGATGTAGAGCCAAGGTGAGTTTGGGGCGTGGTTCTCAGCACCCCTCCAATCTAGGACCCACTCCACCCGCCACCCTGCCCCACACTCACATTGGTGCGGGGCTCCAGCATGTTGTTGCCATGCCAGCCTGAGATGGGCACGAAGGCCACCGCGCCGGGTTGTAACCAATCTTCTTGATGTAGGCACTCACTTCCTTGGTGGTCTCCGGAAGCTTGCTGTGCTGTAGGCAGTCTCAGAGGAATCCATTTTGTTCACCGCCACGATATAGGCCTTCAGCACACTTTCCTGGGTCTACCGGTTCTTGGAGATGTCGGAACTCTCCCACGCCACCGGCCGCGGTGAGTTCTGCGCAGTCTGCCTGCACCGCACGTGGGGCCATGAGGAAGACAAGGGATTACGCGAGGGCATCAAATGGGGATACGTCTCATCCTTAAGTCACCATTTTCCACCTTTACCCCTATAGAACCAAAAAGAATCAGTATCTTTCCCTCATCCAGTCTGTCACCTTCTAGAAAAAGCAGAGCTGTTGAGCCCATTTATTCATTCCACTAACATCTAGGAATAACCACGGCTTAGCTCTGCCCTGGGAGCTGTAGATGCAAATATGAGGGTACAGCCCCTGTCTTTCAGGGTTCCACACTCTGGTAAGGGAGACAGACTTCAAAGAAGCTACAGTTGACCCATAAACGACACAGGATTGAATGGTGTGGGTCCACTTACACGTGGATTTTTTTTCAATACATACTTTAAATGTATTTTCACTTATGAATTTTCTTAATAACATTTTCTTTTCTCTAGCTTACACTATTGTAAGAATATAGCATATAATATATATAACATACAGAATACATGTTAATTGACTAGGTGACCGGTAAGGCTTCTGTTCAGCAGTAGGCTATTAGTAATTAGGTTTTGGGGGAATTAAAAGTTATATGGAGTTTTCACCTGTGGGGCAGGGGCAGGGGATTGGTGCCCCTAACCCTTGCATTGTTCAAGGGTCACCTGCATTTCAATGTATTGATGACTCATACTTGCTTTCTTTGAGTGAGAAAACTCGGGGAGATGCCCAGGTGTGGGGGAAAGTGGAGACAGCGTCATAGAGAAGCTTTCACAGTGAGCATCTCAGGGCCTGCGGGGTGGGGTGAGGGGAAGGGGCTGTTAGCAGAGGGATCAGTTGAGTACTGTCCTGTACTCCATTTGCCTGCAGGCAGCAAGAAATGCTGCCTAGGAGAAAATGGTGGCTAAAGAGATTAAGAGGGGAAGATCATTATGCTTTAACTGCTCAGAGTTTAATTTTTCTAAACTGTAAATCTAATTATATAATCTTCCTGCTTAAATCTCTTGATTAGTCTTTATTGCCCTCAGGGGGGAAACTACTCTGTTCATTAAGTGGTGAGAATCTTGGAGACTGAGAGAGGAGGCAACGTCCCCTTTGGAGGCCATGCGGACATCCTGGAAGAAGGCTATGGGGTCTCAGCCAGGCAGTGCAGATGACATGTATTTGACATAAAGAGAAAAGAGGGTCAGAAGAGAGGAAGGTAGAGCACAGGTGCTAACAGAAGCATATGCCACCAGGATGGGGAGCATAACTTTGTCAGTGTCTTCTCTCTCATTCCAAAGTCAGGCTCAAGCCCTGGAAGCAGCTCCCTGAGAATTCCGCTGTGAACGCTAAAGGATCAGGGTCTAGATACCTTCCTGACTCTGTAGCCCATTCACCTGCTGCAACTGAGCTGGTCACTTCCTGCTTGGGGTCTGAAATTGCCAATCTTAGCCTAAGACTATAATACCATCTTTGGCGTTTCAGCTTCTTTGAAATAGCACAAAGGCAAATTAAATACTGTACAAGACAATTTCACTTCAGAGTCAGGTGGACCTGAGTCTAAATCCTGCCTCCTCTACTGATCAACTAGCTATGTGAACTTAATATCTCTGAGTTTCAGTTTTGTCATCTGGAAAATGGAGATAATACTGACCTCCTGCTTAGCATGAGGATTAAACGAGATGACCTTGCATAGTGCTTAGCACAGGGCAAGTGATCAATAGCTGGTTTCTGCTGTTGTCCCATCTTCCTCTCCCTGTCTTGTTTTGCTGGACTCTAGTCACTCAGAGGTAAAGTGCTCACATACAGACAAACAATTTGCCCAAGGTTACAGGAGTCAAAAATGAAGAAACAGGATGATACCTCTTTATGGGTTTCCAGGCTGTTTCTGAGCCAGACTGTCTCCCCATTAGGAATTCCTATTACATTTCTTCCATTTGCGCCATTTACATAATATCTCTGTGGTCTTGGCTGACTCAAAAATGAAGGAATAATCAGAATTAAGAGGTTTTCTGACATTGAAATAAGCTGAAGGGTAAGTATTCCTGATAGAATGACTTTCCTTGCCTAGTATAAGTGGCTGTTGCTAGGGAAATAGTCCCTTTATTTATAAATTTTAAGGGAACTGGCAATTCACTATCATTTTATTAGAAGTAATATGTACAATTCACAAATGTAAAGTCATCAGCGATTCTGGAATGGGATGGTTAAGAATTAGAAATTAATCTATAGTGACTGTAATACAGGCTTCAGACAGTTAGGATGAAATAAAATCATTTGGAAAGACAAGCACAATGCAGTGAGAAGTCACTGAGATGAATGAAGTGACATGATCAAAGTATGCTCACTGGGCGACTGATTAACACAAGGAGAGGTGAACACCAATCATGGAAGGTCAATGCCTGAAGAACTAGAGGATGTTGCCTGTATTGGCATATCAACTAAATACACCTATAAATTAATTTATCGATCTAGACAACCATTAACCAGAGCCTCTTGGTCTCTGTAGTTAGTAAGTAGAGGTGTAGCTATGAGATCCCCACACTTTATCCAAGTTTCTAGATGCAGAACCCATTGCAGACACAGACGGTCTGCACACTGGCACCAGAAGAAACACACAAAATGAAACCAACTGGAGGTAGTGATGGGGAACTTTAAAGATATAGGTTCAACACCTAACATGGAGAAATTAGAAGACCCACAGCAGTTTGTTTTCGTTGGGCCATGCAAATAGACCTCATTTAAACAAAGTGGTAGAGTTACTGCCCTGCAGATCTTCTGGGTCTCTGGTAGGTATGAAAACATTCTGTTTGGGGCCAGTTCAGGTTAGATTATGGATGTTTTCCAGAAGCAGTTAGGTTAATGTGGACATGTGGAAGACACCTTCTCCAACTCCTTCTAGTAACCAAGTTTCTTGTATCCTAATGTATAAAATGGATTTTTTTTTTTTTTTGCCTGCTAAAGAATTGTTTTGACTTAGGTCAGCTCAGTTTCAAGTGTGTGCATGAGTAGAGAAAGCCAACTTTCCCAGGGTCTGATTAATCACCTGGATATCCAGTGTGCAGACCTGCAAAAATAGGAAATCAAATTCTAAGTAGGAAGACGTTATTTCTTTGCAACAACTACTTCTAGAACGTTGCATAGTGCAGTTTTGGAGCATGCGACAGCCCATGATACCTGCTCTCACTGAGTCAACAGCATAAAGGTGAAAACAAGGACAGGCTCAGCCACACTGCACCTGGGAGCTGGAGTTGAAGCCCTGGAGGAGAGACAGGCCTTAGTATTTTAATAACTGTAAATTAGTGATTTTCTGCTCTAGTAACCTTTGCTGTGGTGGGGAATGGAGACAAAGAGAGAGGGTCCTTTCCTTTATGTTCCAAAGCTTGACAACTTTTGGAAACAACAGCATTATGAGAAGTTCTGGTCAAACCCCATTAAAATGGAAAGTGTTTCCTCTGAACTATTCAAGCATCATTCATTCAACAAATATTTCCTGAGCACTTTCTGTTAATGAGTCTCCACCTCAATGCTGTGGATGAGCATTTTTGCCTTCATTTACAGATGGCTCAGAGAAGTAAAACGAGTTGTCCAAACCACTCAACTAGTATGTAGGCAGTGGAGCTACAGCTTTACTCATGACATGTCCCTTTCTAAAAATGACATTCTTATCCCAGCCAGGACATATTTCCTTTTTTGAATTCCCTTAGGCATCATTCTAGTGTACCACCTTCATCTTAGATGTGAAATCTGAGGGTCAGGTAAGTCTGATTCATTCTGATTTGAGTCCATAAACATCTGTGTGCCAGGCACCATGCAAGAAGGATCCATACGTCTAGGAAATCTCAGGCCAGCGAGGGTGACACACTTACACCCACACATAGTAGGCTATTGCAATACCCAGGCAGTGGGAACACAGATTCTCAGTGAATCCTGCTGATTGATCTGACCACAAGTTCCTCCACTGAGCATCAATCCAATAAAGGAAGCCCCTGGTAATATTTACATAATTATTTTTTCTCCTTTGGTGCTCTAGATGTAGCATCTCTTTCTGCCAGGACTGCAGTTAATTTTAAGTTACCCAATGTCTACTCACTTTGGATCATCAGGCCAGATAGGAGTATAAACCCAAAAGTAAGTGGATTCTGAACTTTAGCTCAGAGGCAGGGCAGGGTACAGACTGGAGTCTGAAATTGTCAGAGCTGCCCCTCCTCTAGCCCCAAGACCTGCTCAGAGAAGTGTCTGGGGAAGAATTAGAGAAAAGGAGGGGCTCCTTTCCTCAATGGTTTAACTGGCATGGAGAAGAAAGTAGGATGAAGTTATGATGGAATTGGTGGTAGGAAGAGAGATACTGAGGAGACAGTTAAAGTTAAATGTCCCAGGGGGCTTCTTTTTAAAGACAGCAAGTGTCGGAGAAGTCAGTAGAGAATATCAGCATAGAACTTCTTATTCATTGATTCATTCATTCCTTTCTTCATTCATTCATTCAACCATTCATTCATGTAGCAATGGTAAAAATACTTATTTCCCATTCTAACATTTTTTATTGTGAAGCATGCGATGTACAGGAAATCAGATTGTAGATCTCTCATACATGTGACCACCTTTCCCTCCCTGAATTCTACACATCTTAAGTTCAGGTTCTGCCTCTCATTTATCACTGTGTGACTTTGGATAAACTACTGATACTCTGAATTGTAAGCTCTTCACCTGTAGAGTAGAACTGATACCATTCCTGCCCTGTCCTTCTACCAGTCCTTAGAGAATGAGACAATGGTTTAGAAGTGAAACCATAGGATCCATGAGGAATCCACAGAGCAACTATACTCAGGGAGTAGAGATTGAGAGCTTTAAACTTAACTCTGCCGTGCTGGCAAAAAATAGATGTATGCCCAGAGCACTGGAGGAGAAAACTGATTATGTAAATATTACCTGGGGTTTCCTTTGCTTGATGGATTGATCCCTGAGCAGGAATCATGATGTGCTATTTCCAAGATGCCATTCACACTGATTTGCACAGAGTACATTAATGAAGGATCAAATGAAGTGCTCAGATATCTATTAAGTGTCCATTTATTTTTTTATTAGTTAATATTAAAGCACCTTATACATCTGAATGCATTCTACCAGTCCATGAACACATACATGTTTTATGACTACCTTGGCTCGCTTCGGAAATAATTTCATTTTGTCTACTAAGCAATAGTAAGATACAGAAAAAAAAATTAGAGAGTAAAACAAGGTTCTCTTTCCTCTGGGTTGCTCCTAAGGCAAGTGTACTCTCCCTTTTACCTCCCCAGACACACATCTGTCCTAATCCAGCTGTTAATGCTCCCGAGTTGATAGTACATCAGGGGAACAACCAAAATCTCATCCCAAGGAATGTCAGATTCCACTGCTTAATGTTTAAAATTTAACTGTTATTTAGTATTTATGGATAGCACACATACTTACAAATTGTTTTACAATCATGTTATAGTTGCTGTGTGAGAGATAATTAAAGCAGAGCCACTTTAAATGAAGCTACTCAAAGGGACAAAGCTGTTGTGCAATAATGTGCTATATAAATGCAAATTATCAGGATTCATATTATAGTGAAAACTGCATATATCATTTTTCATGGGACCAACATGTAAATATAACCATAGTTCCCTGATTTATGGAGCACTTTTCTCCCTAAAAGAAAAACATACCTAGCCATGCATTATTAAACAGATCTTTCTAACTCCCAGGGATGAGTAAATCCATTTATTCACTGATCCTTTCAATCAGATCCTTCAACAATGCCCAGCTCATCACAGGTCTTCTGTATTTAACAACGGAATGAATGAATGAGGTGGCATTTTAACAAAGCCCATAAATGTTATTAGCCTTCACTCAGAGAATGAAGATGGGATGGGGGAGGGTCCTGAAGGTGAAAAAGTCAAAATTGCAACATTTGGTGAAACACTGAAGTCAAAAGACTTGGCAAGAACAGAAGGAATTAAAATGGAACATGGGTTATGGTTCAGCAGGTGAGTTGAGGCTCTCCTCAACATATAAAGGAAACCTATTTTTCGAATGCTCAGAAAATGAAAATGAAAAACAAAGATGAAAAAATTCTCTAGTAATTGGTGAGGTTAATGTTCTGGAGAAGCAACCCCAACTGAGCAATAATCTGTACATTTTAAGTGCCTACGAAGACAATAAAATCGTGATCTTGGGAGAATTGTATCTTCATTAGAATGGATAAAGCAGGCAGTCTCATCAATGCTGTGAACAGAGCAATCCATGTTTCGGATGCTATCGGATTCCTGTTTTACAGGGAAAAAGCTCAGGTTCACCATATATATTTAGGGACTCCTTTTTTAGAGGCACGCTGTTAACCATGGAATGAATGTACTGAGGACTATAGTTTGGAAAACATTGGTTTAGAGAACCGAAAAATAGAACAGAAGAGCAGTCCGCATGGCAGTCATGTTTCTGTGAAGGAAACAAATCACAGTCCTGTTTATCTTTGGTATTTAACAGTCACAAGAGATGTTTTGAAACCTTCTTGAATCCCCAGATTTCTAAATACCACCTACAGTGTATCATTTCTTCTACAGAATGTTGTGTGACTATAGTGGGGCATTTAAATGACCCCTTCCACTCTTATTGATTCTGTAAACATGAGGACAAAGTCACTTTATTAAAGCTATTGCTGTCATTTTTTCACACCATTAAAACACAAAACAGTGCCCTGTCTCTGACCACTGTATCCATGTGGGCTACGGCTAGGCAGCACTGTGAGCCCCACATACCACACAGACATCTTGGTTCTGGATTGGGAAGATGAAAGACTTGTGCCTCTGACTGATTTTGATGATAGTTGAGCAAAGCAACAGCCTGACTGTGTAAACTGCAAAGATCGTCACTATATTTGCCACCCCAAAGACTTGCTTAACTGTAAAGTAAATCATTAAGAGTATGTGTTGCCCTGACAGTGTTGAGCACCTTTCACGGGTTGCTTCATTTTCATCCCCACCACAGCCCTGTGATCTGGGCCCCATTACAATCCTTTTCCCCACTGAGGCTACTGAGGTACAGAATCCTACTGGAATATTGCTTTCCGAGTATAACACAAATGCTTTCATTATTCCCATGTCTTTATGGTAAAAGTAACATTTCACCTTGGCTACTGAGAGAGCGTTGGATATTTTCAAACAGAATACATAAGCTGGGACTATAAGCAAAAGGAGATTTAAAAGATCCCTTATGCTTAAAATGAAGGTCACAAGGTCAACTTTTGTTTTTCAATTTTTATTGGGGAATATTAAGGAACAGTGTGTTTCTCCAGGGCCCATCAGCTCCAAGTCGTCGTCCTTCAATCTAGTTGTGGAGGGCACAGCTCAGCTCCAAGTCCAGTTGCCATTTTCAGTCCCATGCAGGAATTGAACCAGCTTGTTGTTGAGAGCTCACACTCTAACCAACTGAGCCATCCGGTCACCCCTCTGGAAGTTCAGTGGCAGCTCATTGTCTTCAATCTAGTTGTGGAGGGTGCACCTCACTGGCCCATATGGGAATCAAACCAGCAACCCTGTTGTTCAGAGCTCGCACTCTAATCAACTGAGCCATCCGGCCGCCCCAAGGTCAACTTTAGAGACATGAATAGTCCTCTTCCCTCCAATAATTTTATCAACTTATGGCACAAAATTGATAAAATGATTGTAGCTTTCAAGCGTGGCCTGTATACAAAGAATAATTTTTACATTTTAAAATGGTTGAAAAAAATCAAAAAGAAGAATAATAGTTTATTGTGTGAAAATCAGGCAAAATTCAAACTTCATTGTCCACAAATAAAGTTTAATTGGAATACAGCCACATCCATTCATTTTTATACATCGATGGCTATTTTGGGATTACAACAGTCGAGTTGAGTAGTTAAAACTGGCTCATAAAGCCTGAACTATCTGAACTTTTATGATAAGTTTACTTAATTAAGAGCATTGTGCTTTTTAGTGTTTTCTCATTCATTCATTTATTCATTCATCAAACATTCTGGAGCACCACTCTGTCCAGGGACTAAGAAAACTGAGATTCAGGGAGGCAGGCAAAAAGGATGACACTAAACATACATATCCAAAATGCTTTCATAGAAAAATAAACACACAGCTAGGGGAGTTCCAGGAAGGAATGGCTAACTGGAATTGAGGGGGTGGGAGGATTTAGTAAAAGTTTCAGAAAAGGGATCATAATCTACCAATTTCTCAAACATGACCACCACACAATGAGAGGTGGGACAGGCCATCTGGCATCACTATTTTGTAGATGAAGAGACAGAAGCTCAGAGAGGCCAATGGCTTTCTGAAGGCCAATTGATAAAGTAGGGTCAGGGCAAGGCTAGAACCTACTTCCATACTTCCCACCTCCAGGCCCATGTGACCTCCAGAAGGAGGCAGGACAACAACGGAGAATCATCTGTACAACAGGGTGGGGCCAAGCAGAGGGTAAGGCAAGGTAAGTGTCCCAAGGAGTAGGTTAGATTTAGTCATGGAGACAGCTAGGAGTGGAAACTTGAAATACTTGCTCGTACGGGACAAATAGGACTTCTGAATGACCATTTGAGAATGGAGGCAATTTTTTTATGAGCTGGAAGTGACTGTTCTGAGAACTTTCTGCTGTTTATATTTTAGGAAAAATGTTGCCAAAGCCTGCCTTTTGTTACCTGCTTTGAAATCATTGGGAATATCCCAAGTTTGCAGCCTGGTTTATTTCCATCACGCTGGTGTGGGACACATCCATGGAAGCTTGGAAGGGGAGAGAGGGTTGTCTTTTTAAGTTTAGCCATTTTCCAACCATTTGTGATTTGTTTTGTTTTGTTTCGTTTTAGCAACTGTGTTAAATGTTTACCATGTGTCAGGATCTTTTTACAAGAAATAGTAGTTACCAGTAAATGGCAATCGTGTTGAACATGTAAATGTTTTATCTCATTTTATTCTTATAACAACCCTGTGAGATACAAGTTTGTAAATTTGGAAGTGGAAGACCAGAATGAGAGTGGAAGAGGAAAGACAATTGACATTAGTCGAGTGCCAGTTACAGAATTCAGAAGGTGTTTCCCATTTTTTTGTTATTATTAATAATGCTGCAGAGAATAACACGGAAATGAAAAGATTTTATCATGCAAAAACAATCATCTCATTTGTTGATTAACACTGACATGGCCTGAAACTACCCTGTATTCCTCTAGGGGCTTTTGAATGTCCCCATTGGAGGACATGTATCAAGCTGAAACTGAGCCTGACTTTGGTAATGACCCCATTCCGCCTCCCCCTCCCCTTGCCTCTAGGGGAGAACCTGAGCTTCTGTTGAAATACCTATGTAGCTGTCGAAGTAATAACTCTGGGGGATCCATAGCTTTCAGTCTATGTCTAGTCCTTCCTTCTTTCCCCCTCTCCCCCATCCTCGTCCCCACAATCTTCAACACTGACCTGGTTTATACCATGCCTGGGGTTTCTTGGAACTGCTACTGGTGATTTCATGTCCTGAGAGCTGGAAGGGGATTCACTCCCCTTGGGATTTGGGCTTTTCCATTCTAACAATGGAAATCTACCCAGGCAGAACTAGAGCATTTGCACAGAGTCAATATTCTTACTAATTAAAGTTGACAGCATGTGAAAAATTCACCTTTAAGGAGCTACAATTTATTTTCCCATCCAGGCCCCTTGATGTCGTGATTAGTAAGTGAAAAATCTGTACCACGAGATGCTCTTTGTCTTATCTCTGCATTCCTATAAATCTACAAGAGGAAGCTGAATGTAGATATTTGATGGAATGTTTCCCCATGGGGAGATTAGTCAATCCCAGGGATTGATAACTAGGGGGACGTACAGGAAGACTTGGGCTTCTGCACATACAACACAACGTACTGAGCACACACTTCCTGGGAATGTAACTCTAGCTTTGCTGCTTACTAGCTGTGTGACCTTGGGCAAGTCACTTAACTTTTCTGAGTCTGTTTCCTCATCTGAAAAATGAGGATCAGACCAGTACTTATCTTTAGATACCAGTACCTAGGTTCATGAATAGTAAATGAATTAATCCATGTAGAGGGCTTAAACAGTGCCTGAACATAAAGGCCCAATAGCTGTTAGCTATTATGATTACTTGTACTTGTCACTGAATTAGGAAAAGGAAGCATCCAGGTCAGAGCTGCCCTGAGAAAAACATCTCACCCTTCATAGACAGATTATTCACTTGGCAGCTGGAGCTCCACTTTAAATAAAATGTGTTCACCATTGAGGGGATTGATGTGCATGAATCATTCATACATGTTTTTCATCCAGTCACTCTAGTGGCAAACACTGAGATCCAGGAATCCAGTCTATTCATTTATTTACTCATTTAATAGATACTCATTATGAGGCTCTGGGCTAGAGTACAAAAGTCCACAAAGCATGTGTCTAAATATTGAACAATTCGAAATCAAAGTAACAAATCATGACGAAAAATGTTTTATCCTACTTTGATGAATTCACTTTTAAGAGGACCTGGAAAGCCCGGTTGGAATTGAGAATTCTTGGAACTCTCACAGTACTGTGCCCAAATGTGACAGTCAGTGCAGGGCTTGCTGATTGCTGTCCCTGGACCCCGCGCATGGCCCGGCACCTTCTTTTTCCACCCAGTTCAGTGCTGCACCTGTGCCCTCACACATAGGTGTGTGGATGCTGTAGTTACACGTACCAGCTGTGCACACAGCTCATCCACCCCGGTCATCACCCACTCCATGAACATGCTTCTGGACAAGGAGTGCTCATCCTGATGTCATCTTCTACCCTTGTGAGGACAGACCCAGGTGAGAGGTGCGTACCGGCAAGGAAAGTAGATTCTGGACTTTTGGGGTAGACAATTCCAGGGTTCTGGGCCGCTAGAAAGAGGACATAGCCTTGCATAGATCATTCCCCTTGGCCCTGGAGATGCCTCACCCTGGGCAAAGAGTTACCCCTGGGGGAGGGCAGGCGCAGGAGCCAGGCGGGGGGCTGCCTGTTTGAGGCAGCACCCCTCTGTGCCTGCGCTGTCCTTGACACTAGTGTTACCACGGTGAGAAGACAAACATGGTATGGAGCATATAATATGAACGAATATTAAACAGCTACATAAGCAAATAATTCATGCCAATTTTGATGATGTCATGACAGAGAAACCCAAGGTGTTATGGGCATGTGGAGAAAGATCTCTGACCTCGTCTCGGGTGTAGGGGCAGTTGTCCTGGGAAAGCTCCATGAGCTGAGAACTGCAGGGTACGGAAGGTAAAGAGGGAATGAGAGAGCCTTTTAGGCAGAAGAACCAGTATGTGCAAAGGCCCTGAAGTGGGAAGGAACCAAAGGAGGTTACTATGTTTTTTTGTGTGTTTTCTTTTGTTTTTGTTTTTACTTTTTTCAGTTGTTCTTTTCTTTTACTCTTTCTTTATTTATTGGGGTGACAATTGTTGATGAAATTACATAGATTTCTGGTGTACAATACTGTATTACATCATCTATAAATCCCATTGTGTGTTCACCACCCAGAGTCAGTTCTCCTTCCATCACCATATATTTGATCCCCCTTACCCTCATCTCCCTCCCCCCAACCCCTTACCCTCTGGTAACCACTAAACTATTGTCTGTGTCTATGAGTTTTTGTTTCTCATTTGTTTGTCTTGTTCTTTTGTTGTTTTTGGTTTATATACCACATATCAGTGAAATCATAGGGTTCTCTGCTTTTTCTGTCTGACTTATTTCGCTTAGCATTATACTCTGCATACAAAGATGGCGAGAGTATGAGAAAAGACTGGAGAGGAGATGTAAGAAGGTGTGAGATACGTCAGGCTATGATGGGAGTTTTGTTTTTGTAAGGATTTATCTAGGAGCAATGGGAAAGCATTTAAGGATTTTAAGTTGGCGTATGATCTGATGAGAGCTGCGTTTTTAAAAGTTCTCTTTGCCTACAGCTTAGAGTGATGTGACTGAGAAAGCCAGATGGAAACACTGAGAGGGAGCTCGTAGAAAATGCCTGGATAGGCCTGTTAGTGAGTAGAAGGCAACCTGGAGCCCAGGAAGGAGCTGAGGTCATAAGTGATATCTCACTCCAGGGGTCTTACCAGAGAGAAGAGGCCAGGCTTGGCTGAGCTTCAGGGAGAACCACAGTGCCCTGTCAGACTCTGTGACTTCTCACCCCTCCACCACCAACACCCTGGTCCAAGCCGCCATCATCCCAATTTCTCATAAGACAGCCAAAGTGATCCTTTTAGAATACACATCACATCTTGTCTCTCCTTGGCACGAAACCTTCCAACAGCCTCCAGCTCACTCAGATTGAAAGCCAAAGTGCTTATGGTGGGCTACAAGGCCTTACACAATTCAGCACACACACTTTCCAACGCACCCACACCTCCAGCCTATAAGATGAGCCTCCGTGAGTCGTAGCTTCCCTTGTGCCTGGAGGCAGCTGCAGCGGGTGGTCAGCACATCCGCTCTGCAGTTAGACTGGCTCAGCTCTTCCTAGATGACCTAACGGTCAACTCCTCACCTTCCCATTCTGCGTCAGGGCATTTGCACCGCAGGCTGTCTCTGCCCAGAATGCTTTTCTCTCAGATGTTGCATGGCTTCCTCCTTAGTTCCATGACACCTTCTCAGTGAAGTGACTCTGGCTACCCAATTTACCCCCCACTCACACCTCGCACTTTCCATCTACCTTCCCACTAAACTGTAAGCTTCATGAGGACAGAGATTTTCACCTTTCTATTTTTCATTGCTATTTCCCAGCACCTAGAAGAGTGCCTGGCACATGCCTGGTCTTCTCTGAAACTCTGTTGCTCTGTTGAACGAAAAAAATGAATGAGAACTTTAAAAAGTCAGGTAGGATGACAATAAGTTTACAAAGTAAGTTGGCATATATCAGCCATGTATGAAAAATGATGGCTAGTACAAGATATATATATATTTTAAATAAGTGTGCAATCAGTTTCTGTTGAAGATAAAGTAAAATAAAGATTGAAATGTGACTTTTGCCTTCCTATATTGACCAGATGGGAAGCTGCATGAGGACGAGACTCTTTGCTATTTGTTTATAGCATGTTGCCCATGCCTGGAACAGTGTCTGCAGCATAGTAGATCTTGAACTTACAAATGAATTGACATAGAGGTCATTCATTGGAGACTTTGGCAATGGCTGTGTTGACTGTGTAATGAGGGTGGGAGGTCAACTGAGAGGAGTGTGGCTGGTGAGAGGTGAAGAAATGGAGTGCCGTGAGTTTGGAAAACCCTGGAGAAAACTGGATGCAGAAAGAAGAGGGAGATAAGGAAGTAGCTGGAGGGAAGTGTGAGATCAAGAAAGGTTTTCATTGGTTTTTTAAGATAGAAGAGACAGAACCATGTGCAAATGCTGATTAGAAGAAGCCAGTAGTGAGGGGGGAATGTGTGAGATTTATGAGAGAGCAAGGAAAGTCAATACAGTGTATGTTCCTTAAGAAGGCAGGATGGCATGGCATCTAGACATTGGACTGGCAGAGACCCCCTTCTCCAGGGGCAGACAAGGAGATGGAGGGGTCAGTACAATGGTAGGTGCATCTGTGGAAGTTATGGGTATTTCCCTCATGGTGTCTATTTGCTCTGTGTAGTAAGTAGGAGGGAGGTTATGGGCTGGGAGAGAGCAACAGGGGAGGTATGTTTGGAGACTTGCAAGGAAAGGAGAAGTCTTGAAATTTTAGACACAGAATGGCAGACGGTGGGTGTGATAACATTAATGCATGAGGGAGCATGTTTGGTGGGGCCCAAATGAGAAAGTCTCTGGTTATTAAACAGAATGATCAAAACAAATATAGGAGTGTGGATCAGGGGTCTAAGTTCTGTGGGACTCAATTTCCTTATCTATTTGGAGAAAACAATCTGTGATCTCTTTCTGCTTCTACGTTTTATAACTCTGTTGGACCAATGTATCAGAACAATGATGTTGGCTTTTAAGGTAACTGACATGGTTGCTTAATCCCAGAGAGAAATTCCATTAGACACAGGGCTTTGGTTGCTTCTCCAATCTTTCCAGGAAACTATAATGCATTGTTTCATGAGTAGAAATAATTAGCTTTCGAATCTTTGCTGTTAATAGTTGGGAACACTGTGTATGCACTGGCCTCCATGGGCCCAGCCCAGGATTTGAGGTTTCCGGTGGAACCCTGTGCAGTCCCTACTCTTCTAGGAGGCCCCATTGGGATATAATGAAAAGACTTCTGGGTCTTGAATCATAACCTGGGTTCAAACCTTAGACCTTCCATTTGAGAAAGAGAAGTCATGCTGATGGAGGGAAACCTCTCTGAAGCTCTGCTTCCCTACCTGAAGAGGACAATAATATGGCCAGCCGATTACACACAGATACTTAGCAGAATTCTTAATATTCTATGAGTCAACAACTATTGTGTGTCTTATATTAACTCAGTTTATCTTTACAACCCTCTTGGAGGGTACTATGTTCATCCTGCTTTGACAGATGAGGAAGCTAAGGCTCAAAAATGTTAAGAAACTTGCCCAAGGCCACCCAGCAAGTTAAGAGCTGAACCAGTCTGACTATAGAGCTGATATACTCACCACCCACAGCAGCTCTCTCCAGGCACCAGGAGATTTACCACTTACAGACATATTATGTTTAATTATCCCAATAACCTGCAACATCATTATCATACCTTTCATAGATGAGGCTGTGGACGCTGTCAAGGGTTAAGTCACTTGCCCAAGAGCACAGAGCTACTCTGCGGCAGGACTGAGTATAAACTGAGGTTTATGGCTCTCTTCCTTCCACATCACAGTGCTCCGTCAAAATAAGGGAATGCATGGAAATGCTTGGTAATTTGTAAAACACTGTACTGACAATGGTATTCCTGTTCTCAGTGGTTCTGGCTCTCTCCAGAGCTCAGTGTTACACATTGCTTTTATAGATAAGAACACCTGTGATTCGGAGCAGTGAGATAATTTGCCAACATCACACAGATAGGAAACAGGAAAGCTGGGATTAGAACCGGCTGAGCCAGGTGGTCAGCACGCTCTCTATGCTCTTCACCGGTAGGCCCAGGAGTAATGGGAAAGGTGTTCTGCATAAAGATGGTATATCCTTCTACAAAGTTGGTTTTATTCAGGGATTTGGGTAAAATATTATTGTCATGTTAAGCATAGTGATATATTAGTGCATTGGAAGGCAGCATTCACATGAGTTTTTATAATAAAACATGAGAATTCAACTGTGCTTTTGCTATTGCAACTTTAGGCTATTCCCCACCTGCCCCACCCCCGCCCAGGTCCCCAGGATCTAGTTAGTCATCTTGGACAGTAGGGGTACGTGGGAAGTTTGAGAAGCTCCTCTTACATCATGCTCCAAATATACAAGGGAGAAGATGCAGATACAACAGGGACATTTGTGTCTTCTGGCCTTTTTTTGTCCTGATGGAGGTGCTGATTGCTTAAGTGTGAATAAAACTGCTCCGAACACGATGTAAGAAGCGGAGGTGTTTTATTTGTGTGTGTTGCTTTCGCCCCCTGTGGACACTGTTTTGCATAATGTAAGCGGAGGCTCTAGGGTGTTGATGAGAGGCTTCCTTCCGGCCTCCCAATTTCCCTGTATGTATTTTCCCTTCTCCACCACTAGGGGTCACAAGTGCCCACAATAATGTACCAGCTCTTCCGGTATTAAGAAAGCAGCTTCTTTTTCATGAGTGAGAGCTGTGCCTCCCTGAAACAAGCTCTTTTTGCCCCTTTATTGATGAAAGATGAAAGGTGTAGGGGCAGGGGGACATTGGTGAAGAATGGGGATGGGGGAATAATAAAGAGGCAGAGCCTGGAGTCGCAGGGCAGAATGGTGGGTCTCCTGGCCAGGAAACTGCCACCTCCCTGCTGGTGACCACTTGGGGTGTGCATAAGTGGGTGGTGAATCAAGTGTGGGGCAGTGGGAAGAAGCACCCTGTGTTAACCACATCTCCTTCACCTACAGGCTAAATAACCTTCCTGCGTGCTGCTAATGGGCAGCCAGCGTGAAGAACTTGCTTAGGATACGGCTGTATCTTGGAGGAAAATCAACTTAAAAACATTGAATAAGAAAAGGTTTAGGAAGTCCATGTATATGGCTAAAAGGGTGAGTGACTGCAGCTTGGGAAACAGTTAATTTTATTGGATCTTTCTCCTCCACTAGGCTGGGAACCTAGTGTTCTCAGGCTTTGTTTTCCCAGTGCCTGACATAGCTCCTGGGCCATGGGAGACTCATGGCAATTGCAAGAAGGAGATAGAGAATGAGGAAAGATGGGGGAAAGGAAGGGAAGACAGAACGGAAGGTGTGTGTGGTAAGATGGTGTATGTGGTAGATGGCTACCCATCTTCTCGTATCTGTGCCTTTGTGTACTCCCTCTTCTTCAAGTCTAATAAATAGAATGTGGTAAAAGTGATGGATGTCACCTCTAAGATTAGGCTGTAACTTCTGTCTTGAGCACACTTTCTTGCTCTCCGACTCCTGCTTTGAGGGAAGCCAGCTGCCAACTATGAGCTGCTCCACTGGAAGCATAAGTTCAGGGGCAGGGATACATGGAATGGACCAGAACACCTGTGTGCCTGATTCATAGGGAAGTATGCTGCAACATGTGGTTGAAGTGAGGGGCAGGCAGTTGTGCGCCAGTGGAAAGTGAAATGTGTCATTGTTTTTCTCCTTATACACATGGATTTTATATGAAGATAACATACTCTCGTTGAAAGGATTTAATAACCCAAAGAGTTCTGCAATCTCATGGCCCCATCTCGTGTTAAGGTGGCATTTGCTCCAAATGTCTTACAGCGAATGAAGCTTTGGGGTCCCAAATTTAGATGCTTGCAGGAGCCAGGCAGGCACAATGGATAAGTGAATCTGCTTAGGTTGGGCTTGAGGCATAACCCTTTCTCAGAGGGCAGCTGCCATGCAACCCAGCCCAGGTCGGCCATGCTGGAAGACAGGCTATGGATGTCAGAGCTTCTGATTTTTAAAGAGAAACCACATAGACTCTGGACATTTGGAAATGTCATCTTGGAATTTTCTTTTTACACTTCTAAAAGATCACAGCTGCCAACAGCAGATGTGGCAGCTATAAATTCATTTTTAAAGCATTAAGGATAAAGTGCCAATGACTAGTTTGAGGTGTAGTGTGGGGATATTTAAGGGCATCCATCAAAATGGCTGGGTTGGTCCTACAGAGTGGGCAGCATGCTGCATTCAGGGGCCTGGTCTCTAGCTGGCTGCCCCTTCTGGTGAGACTGTATCCCAAGGCAATAATGATTCAATGATACTAATCCGTGCCCCACTTTCCTCCCAGAGGGAAGAGCTCTCTGTCCTCTAAGAAAAATCTGCCACAGCTGTTGCCTTGGGGAAGGTCTTCCTCCTGAATTTGGAGAAAATCAAGACTTTTTTATTGGTCTTCTAGATTTAGAATAAAATGGGCAGGAATTAAAGTAGGAAAAACTAGAGGCAGGTCTGGTTCTGGCGTCTCCCTTCCAAATGTTCCCACAGCACTCAGTCTCCCTCATCACTGAGGAGAAAGCAGTGAGGAAGAGCTGTGAGAGGGCACAGAGTGATGGCAGGCACTAATAGGGCTAAAAAACGAAAACGAAGGCATACTCCAGCCTCAAACTGTTATGGTCTAACAAAGTAGAGAGCATACATTTATTAGAAACCAGTAGGGATCCAAAAGGCATCTAAAATAAAGGTGAAGTAGACTGCAGAGAGAGGTCAGCATAACTTTAAAAACTATTGTCACCCCAATAAACTTTAATTAAAAAACAAACAAACAAAAGAGAATGAAATCAACATTCCTCCAAGGATACTTGAGGCATAATTTCTCCAGCTCAAACATCACCCCTTCACCTTTGCCTCAGGATTCTCTCTCTCTCTTCCCCCAGGGAGCATCAATTTTATTGGGAAAGGTGCTATATAGTTTTAACTGTCATATTTTCTAAAGCAAAAAGTCTAGACAGATGGTGTGACAATGAATTTGTCTCCCTCATTCTTAATATTATTTGTCTGAAAAGATTTACAAAGGCATAAGAATGAGATCACATTTAATTATCCAATTAACAAATTGTCCTTATTGAAAAAAGGTACAATTAATTAGTGTAGTGGACGATCTGGAGCAGATGTCCTGTAATGTCATTTGCTGCTCTGTCAGTGCCTTCCTTGTCTCCTCTTGGCATGAATGCCAACATTTGGCTGAGAAAGGGGGCCTAAGGTGAGAGAATTAAAAGATTATAAATCAATCTTTGAACTAAATTGGCTGATCCACAAAGCTGTGGGGTGTTTATTTCTAACTTAGACTTGGTTTTCAACAACCCCGTAATTGGGAACTCTCTGCCATCGTTTATTGATATAATGGTGCAAAGATGCTTTTGAAGTATTTCCCCTGCTTTCACAGTCGTTAGTGTTTCAGAAGATTTGGAACTCACTGGCCCAAAAGGGGACTCCAGGTTTTGTGAAAGGACTGAGGAGAAGCTACTTCTCCTGTGCCACGGCAGGGAAGAGGGAGGGAGAGGGCAGTAGAACAGACATTCGACTGCGAGGCTTCCTGTGGGGTTTATTCCATTCACTCCAGTTCTTCAGGAATTGTGGGATACCTGCCACACATGGGCACCAGCACAAGAAGCTACCGTGTTTCCCCGAAAATAAGATCGGTCTTATATTAATTTTTGCTCCAAAAGATGCATTAGGGCTTATGTTCAGGGGATGTCATTCTGAAAAATCATGCCAGGGCTAATTTTCCGATTAAGTCTTATTTTCAGGGATATACGGTAAGTAAGAAGTACTCTTTAAAATGGGCTCATAACTGTAAATGCTTACAGGGAGTAGCCAGGTAAGATTAATGAACTAAGGGGTAGGTGCACGTAGCACCATAGGTCTTTTACCCATGTTTGAAATATTCAATTTTCTACTTACTGTAAGGAAACAGTAGGAGTAGGATGATAGATGGCAACTGATTCTACTTTAGTATGAAAAACGCAGTAGGCAGCAGTGGGGATGGTGGCACCCTGCAGAGTGCAGGACCCATGTAAGGTAGATGGGGTGGCACCCGCAGTTAAGCTCTGACTGCACAGAGTCAGGCCAGGCATGCCAAATCTCTAATTTTTCAAGAAAAACCAGATGTCAATATTTTTATGACATCTTTATATTTCCGATTGTTGGCACCTAATTAAAATATTTAGAAAATACCTTATGAGCCATAATTTTGTGGTCAAGCAAAACTGGTTTCATTCCCTAAAGAAATGGATCCTGTTGTTAAGTAAGTTGCCTTATTCCTGGATGGAAAATATGTACTAACTTGAGCATGAAATGAGACTGTGTCTGGCATATAATGGGTAGTTAATATATGTTTAACTTCACCCTCTCTTTCTCATTGAAAAAAAAATTTGTGTGGTAGGAAAAAGAAATCAGTGATAAGTTTTCTACTAATTTCTGAGAAGGGTGAATTCCCTTCTGTAGGGACAGAGGCAGGAGTGCAGTTTCCAGGCTCTCGGCCTCACGTGGAAAGGTGCTGGCTCAGGTAGTAAATGGCCATCAACTGTGATTGGATGGCCATCAGTTGTGGCTTGTTGTCTGTCAGCTGTAAACAGTGAGCCACTGGCCACTAATATAACTACTGTGGCTACGCTAGCAGAAAATGGGGGCTAGCAAGAAGATAGTGGCTGAGCTAGCAAGAGCAGAGTGCAGTTAACATGGCGGATTGCAGCTAGCAAGTGGGGTTGGTTGGCAGAGAGAAGTGGACGGAAGGTTTCGGATTCTGTGGCTCCTGCTTCCTGTGTCTCCAACTCAGCCGCCAGTGAAACTATAGTGGTATGGCTCCGTTGGTGTTCCTTTTGGGCCTCACCATATCCTGCATCCTTATGTGGGGAGTGGGAGATGAGACCCCGCATAACACCCTGCATGACACCTTCCTCTAGTTGAATAAGGAGACTGGGCAAGAAAAGAAGTACTGGGCACATTCTGCTGATGATGAGTGACAAGTAAGGGACTTAGCAGACCGCCACATTTCTCTGCTCAAGAATGGACTCATGGACCAGCCCGGTCCAAGATTGCTGGTTCGATTCCCACATGGGCCAATGAGCTGCATCCTCCACAGCTAAGATTGTGAACAACAGCTCTCCCTGGAGCTAGGCTGCTGTGAGCAGCCAGAGGTTGGTGTGGTCTGCTGTGTGCCACTGTGACCCAGAGGGGGGAAGGGGGAGGGGGGAAGGGGGAGGAGGAGGCAGGGGGAAGGGGAGGAGGGGGGAAGGGGGTGGAGGAAGGGGGGATAGGGGAAGGGGGAGGGGGAAAAGGAGGAAGGGGGAAGGGGAAGAGGGGGCGGGTGGGGTGAGAGGAGGGGAGGGGAGCGGAGGAGGGGAGGGGAGAACTGGGAAGAGGGAAGGGGACAGGGGAAGGGGGAGGGAAGGGGGAAAGGGGAAAGGGGAGGGGGAAGAGGGGAGGGGGAGGGGGGCCTTGAATACCAGCATGGGACAGTTTGCTGTGTCCTACCCAACTAGACTGAGAAACAATGGCTTGAGCCAGAGGAGGAGGGGGGAGGAAGGAGAGGAGGCAGAAGAAGGGAGGGAAAAAAAAAGAAAAAGCGGGAGCACCTTAAAGGGACCTTAATGTATTTTGCCATGTAGCATATACATAATCCCTTGCCCTGTAATCCCAGGACATGACAAAGTCTATAGTGCTCTCCCATGTGTTTGTAGTCATATTTGTGTTTGCTTTGTGGTGAGAACAAGACAGCCAGGCTGGGTTACCTCGGATTGTGTGGCAGTGAACGGCAACGACTAAAGGTGATGAATGTGTGCCGACTGCATTTTACCAGCCAAGAATGGGAGGCACCCGTTGTCTGACAACAGCATGAGGCATGTGACCATAAAGGAATGTTATGACAAACCTAGGTCCTAGGAGTGGCTATTATAGAATGAAGAGAAGGCTCATTGAGAAGGGGAGAGGTGAGGGCAAAAGGCAGGGGGAGGTGACATTGTGCCTGTGGGGGTGGTGACCAGAGGCTTTATGCTGAAAACATACCGCCTTTTCATGTTAGAAGGGGGCCTGGGTCGCCATCAGCTATAGTTTAGCTTTACATCTGGTCAAGGCTTCAAGCTTGTTCCTTGACCCTCAGTGTGTCAGGGGACTGCAGGTAAGACCCTCGGTGTCACGTCCTTACATATCAGACTCACACGTAGTAGCTCCAAGGTTTGGATGTTAGGAACATTTTACACATGCATTGGGCGTTTGTAACTTCACTGGTTCTACTCTTTTGTGCCTGTAGAATGTGGGTCCAGACATTCAATGCAGGAACTACCCAGTTCTGTGGAGTCAGTTGTCTTTGTGAGCCAGCACACTACAGACTCACAAGGTTGGATCCCGAGAAGATGTTTTTGAACCCAGCGGGGGCCACCTATCTCAGTGTGCTCTCAAGGGTGAGAGAGGAGAGGTGGAGTGGAGGGTTCCAGAAGTGTGGTTCTGGCACTGGCATCCTCACTGGCTGTCCAGTCCTGAGTAGGCCAACCTAACCTCCCGGACTGCAATGTATTATTAAATATTCCTGGCTCTATCTATTAAGATTAAATGAGATTCAGATGGGATAGCCCTTGAACATGAAAGGATAATAGCTAACATTTACTTAGCTTTCTGAGGCAGAATTTCTATCACTTCATTTGATCCTCACAATGTCTTTGTGACATACACATTATTATGCCTATTTTGCACTTGAGGAAACTAAAACAGAGAGAGGTTAAATAGCTTGTCCAGGGTCACACAGCTAGTAGTCTGGCTCTGGGGTTAACTACCACACTATGTATTATTGCAGAGAGATTGTTAAACCAAGGAGACAGTCATTGTCGAGGGGCTTTGGAGTCAGACAAACGTGGGCCTGCCAGTTTTTAGCTCTGCGGCCTTGGGAAAGTTACTTAATGTCGTTGTGCCTCAGTTTCTTCATCTGTAAAATATGGATAATGAATTTGTCTACTATAAAGAGTTGTTGCTAGGTAATACATAGGAAGTAGTAACACATTATTTAAATATGCTTAATAAACAACAATTATGATTGGATGTAACCCTGGCCAGGGAATGTAGGTAGGTACAGAAGGAGAAAGGAGATATAGGAATAGAAGGTGACAACGAGAGGTCTGTTGATATAGGTCCCACAAGAGGACAAACTTTATCTTGCTTTTTCCTAAGGGTGAAAGTAGGTCCTGGGTGCCAGAACAATCCTGTGTACAAGAATGGAGGCGGGGACCGACAGGGGTGACAGGTGTGTGTTGGGTGAAACAGTGGACAAAGAATTCTCAGAAGCTTCCGTCGTGTGCTTGTCCACTCCCATGATGTCCCCAAGCACTGGATGAAGAATCCAGTCTCTTCTTAAGATAGACCATTCTCCAGATGAAAATGTCCATTCCCCAAATGACAGATCAAAGGGAGCTGACTCCCAGGCAGGTGTCAGTGCTCTGCCTTCTGCCTGGTGGTGCAGGTGATGACAGGCCCTTACAAACAAGCTGGTTTTCCATGTTTAATCCATGTCTTCTTCAATGACTCATGAGGCTTGTCTGGAATAGGTTGCTTTGGGGCCAAAGATACAGACATTCCCCCAGGGCGTTACCAAGGGCTGCTTCTCTAAGCACAGGAGCATATTCAAATCTCTATCATAAAGAAGACTTCAACTTGTCTGTGCACCTTAGTTTGGGGGGTAGACCAGGCCAGGGCCTGGCCAATTATCTTGGCTGTAAAAAAAAAATTAGCTCTAGTTAGGCAACCACAGGGAGAGCCTAGAGAGAGTCACTCATATTTGAAATTCTGCTTCAGGCTGAGTGTTTCACTCACTAGCCTCGGAGGCAAAGGTTCACCATCATGAACTGTGCCCCTAGTGGGCTGATAACTGCCAGTCTCCGGAGAAGAGGCTTGGTTCACCAACAGCATCTCTGCAGGGTCCCTGGGTGTTCTATAATAAACGTGCCTCTTGCCTCTGAGAGATAAGAGGATGGTTACACATCCCATCCAGCTGAGGCTCCAGGACAATATGTCAGCACCGTCTGTCCCTGCAGACAGAGGCCACGTTGGTTCCTGGACCGTACTGTTCCTTCTAAGGCCTTGCTTCCCTCGTAGCTTGTCCTTTGGCTGATTTGCCTGTGACATGTTCTTCTATTCCCCAGGTTTTAAAAACAAACATGAAGATTTTAAAGTAAATGTTTTTCTGTAGGAGTCAAAACCATCACAACATTGGTGTAGCCCTTTCACTTGACTCGTTTGGGTTTTGATTTTTGGCTGATAATTTATCTTTACTAGGAAAGTATCCTGTCCTGGCAAGTTGAAAACTATAAACAAAACACTTCCAATAAAGCAAAAATTAAACCCATCTAATTATATAATTTTTTTTTTGCTCAAATCATCAATTCTGGACAGTGTGTAATCATAGAGATACACTGACCTGGTGTTCAGTGGATTCTGAGGGAAGGGTCGGCCCCTTCTGTTTCAACACTGAGCTCTTAGCTGACATTCAAATCTGAAATAACCAGGATAGAAACTCTGAACTCTGATGTTTACCCCTAAGGGAAAGAAAAAAGTCAGAAAAGACAAAGATCGTGCAACCAGCAGTGGAAAGAATTTGCTGTTCTGACCCTGCCTGGCTCATCTTGGCCCCGATCACTCTGCTAGTCTCTGCCATGGGCATGTGCTGGGAAACATAAAGAACCCTGTCCCAAAGGTGGGGGTTTTGTTTTGTTTTGTTTTTACTCTTTTGTTGTATAAAACCCCTTTCCAGACTATTCTTCACGTCAAGAAAAGATTAGGGCAGCTTTATGATGGCAGGCAGTGGTTTATCTCCTAAGTGATCTATAAAAGCCATCTTTTTCAAAACCGATAGAACCATTTTCTTGCAGGGTTTAACCTGCCCAACATCAGCAAGTGTCCCTGTCCTTCTCTTGAGGTGGAGAAGAGTCTAGAGGTTTTAATATTCCCCAATGCAGGAGCAAAACTGCACCAGGTTTGGAATCAGCCTAGTTTCCCTTTCTAGTCCTGAGACCCACAAGCTGGGAAACCTTGGGCAGATTTTTTATCCTCTCCGAATCTCAGTTTCTTCACAATACACAGTAATCATATCCTATCATAGAGATGTGAGAATTGGATGAAAGAATCCATATGTCCCATATATTTAGCACATAGCAAACACTCAATATGAGCTGTCACTGTTATTATTATTGCTTATAATATTAAAAGGACAAGTGATTGTTTCAGTCATGTAACAAACTGATTACCAAAATAAAATTTTGATTGTATTCTTTGCACGTTTCATACTGAGGGAATAAAAGTCATCATACATTCAATAGAAGAAATGGGTTCTGTTTGGCAGCTGAGTAACAGACTCATTTTGGCCACTCATCAGCCACCAACTTTGGTAAATTACTTCCAAGAATCCGTTCCCTTCTTCTCCAACTGAACCAATCATACCTGCCTCTCAGCCTTCTCAGAGCTGTTGAGAAGAGACAGGAGATAGCCTGCATAAAAGTGGTTTGGAAAAGGTTTCAAGGACTATCCCAAGTGAAAGGTATTATCGCTGAGATGTGAGAAGCCGAACTTCTGTGAGCATATTTTGATTTGAGTTTAAACTTAGGGGGTAAAAAAACACCAGCCTAAGATCAGGAGCAAGGCAAGGTTGCCCACTATCTCCACTTCTATTCAACATAGTGCTGGAAGTTCTAGCCACAGCAATCAGACAAAAAAAAGAAACAAAAGGCATCCAAATTGGTAAGGAGGAAGTAAAATTATCATTATATGCAGACGATATGATACTATATATAGAGAACCCTAAAGACTCCACCAAGAAACTATTAGAGCTGATAGATGAATTCAGTAAAGTAGCAGGATACAAAATTAATATTCAGAAATCAGTTGGATTTGTACATACCAATAATAGAACATCAGAAGGAGAAATTAAAAAAACAATCCCATTTACAATTGCTCCAAAGACTATAAAATACCTGGGAATAAATTTAACCAAAGAAGTAAAACATCTGTACTCAGAAAATTATAAGACACTGAAGAAAGAAATGAAAGAAGATATAAATAAATGGAAACACATATCATGTTCATGGATAGGAAGAATTAATATAGTTAAAATGTCCATACTGCCTAAGGCAATATACATATTCAACGCAATCCCTATCAAACTACCAACGATGTTTTTCACAGAAATAGAACATATAGTCTTAAAATTTATATGGGACCATAAAAGACCCTGGATAGCCTCAGCAATCTTGAGAAATAAGAACAAAGGGAGGTATAACAATACCTGACTTCAAATTATACTACAAGGCTACAGTAATCAAAACAGCATGGTACTGGCATAAAAACAGACACATAGATCAATGGAACAGAATAGAGAGTCCAGAAATAAATCTACGCCTATATGGCCATTTAATCTATGACAATGGAAGCAAGAATGTACGATGGGGTAAAGACAGTCTATTCAATAAATGGTGCTGGGAAACCTGGACAGACACACGCAAAAAAATGAAGCTGGACCACCTCCTTACACCATATACAAAAATAAATTCAAAATGGCTTAAAGACTTAAATGTAAGATCTGCAACCATAAAATACCTAGAAGAAAATATAGGAAGAAACTTCACAGACATTACCCGGAGTAGGATTTTTACTGATATATTCCTTCAAGCTAGGGAAATAAGAGAAAAAATAAACATGTGGCATTACATCAAACTAAAAAGTTTTTTCACAGCAAAGGAAACCATCAATAAAACAAAAAGGGATCCTACTGAATGGGAAAAGATCTTTGCCAATGATATATCTGATAAGGGGTTAATATCACAAATCTATAAAAAACTCACTCAACTCAACTCCAAAAAAACAAACAACCCAATTAAAAAATGGGCAGAGGATTTGAAGAGACATTTTTCTAAAAAGGACATACAGATGGCAAACAGAAATATGAAGAAATGCTCAACGTCACTAACCATCAGAGAAATGCAAATAAAAACCACAATGAGATACTACCTCACCCCAGTCAAAATGGCTATCATCAATAAATCAGCAAACAACAAGTGCTGGCGTGGATGTGGAGAAAAGGGAACGCTTGTGCACTGTTGATGGGATTGCAGATTGGTGCAGCCACTATGGAAAACAATATGGAGGTATCTCAAAAATCTGAAAATGGAACTACCCTATGATCCAGTAATTCCACTCCTAGGTATCTATCCGGAGAAATCCAAAACTCCAATTCAAAATCTTTATGCACTCCTATGTTTATTGCAGCACTATACACAATAGCCAAGACATGGAAACAACTGAAATGCCCATCAGTAGATGACTGGATTAAGAAACTGTGGTACATTTATACAATGGAGTATTACGCAGCCATAAAGAAGAAAGAAATCTTACCATTTGCAACAACATGGATGGGCCTAGAGAACATTATGTTAAGTGAAATAAGTCAGACAGAGAAAGACAAGTACCATATGATCTCACTTATATGCGAAATCTAAAGAAGAGAATAAGTGAATGAACTAATCAGAAACAGTTTTGGAGACAAAGAGGAAAAACTGAGGGTTGTTAGATGGGCGGGGGGGTGGGGATAAGGGGGAAGGTGAGGGAATTAGAAAACAGTCGGTAACCACAAGATGGCCACGGGGTTTCCAACTATAATTTTATATATATATATATAAATTATATATATATAAAGTTTATATACATATAATTTTATATATATATAAATATATATAATATATATATAATTTTATATATATACACACACACACACACATATATATATAAGTAGTTATGGGGATGTTGGGTATAGCATAAAGAATATAATCAATAATATTGTAATAAATATGTATGGTGTCAAAGGGATACTAGATTCGTTGGGGTAAAAGATGGGAGAGGGTCTAGGGGCAGGGTGAAAAAGGTGAAGGGATTAAGAAGTGCAAATTGGTAGTTACAAAATAGTCATGGGGATGAAGGGTATAGCATAAGGAATATAGTCAGTCATATTGTAATAATTATATATGGTATCAGATGGGTACTAGATTTATTGGGGTGATCACTTCGTAAGTTATACAAATGTCTAATCACTGTTATACACCTGAAACTAATATACTATTGTACATCAAATGTAATTACAAAATAAAACAATTATTTAAAAAAATAAAAAGCAAAGAAACAAAAACAAAACAAAACAAAACAAAAATACATGGTGATGGAAGGAAAACTGACTCTGGATGGTGAACACACAATGGGATTTATAAATGATGTAATACAGAATTGTACACCTGAAATCTATGTAACTTTACTAACATTTGTCACCCCAATAAACTTTAATTAAAAAAATGAAAAATAAATAAAATAAAATTTTTAAAAAGTAAAAAAACAAAAACAAAAAAAACCCCACCAGTCCTGCTCATTTTTGTAACCATAGAACACTCCATAGGTATTCAAGATGATTTATTTTTTTAAGAAACCACCCAGTAATCTTGGGTGTCTCTCCTTTGTCTCTCTCCCTTTCTACAGGGTTTGAGTTTTTCCTCCCATATAGTTGCATTTCACTGTTGCGGTCACTATTGGTTTCCCCTATTGTGAAAGCAATCCTCTTAGTTAAGAGTCCATCAGCCTGGAACACTGGAGGCAATCACCACTCTTCTACACTTGGATGTTAACTCGGGAATTGCTTTCTGCTGTTGGAAGGGAATCTTGAAAAAGTGGGCCAGGGTGCAATTGTCTGACAAATCCCTCAACAGCTTCCACTGCACTTGGGATCAAGTCCAGAGTCCTCAAGGTGGCTTTGAGCCTTACCTGGACCAATTCCTGCCCACTTCTCCAGGCCAGTTTCTAGCCTCTCTGCCCTGAGCTTACTCCTTCTGAGGTGGATTCTCAGTTCCTTGAATGTAATACTCTCTCTTAAATCTGGGCACCCCTCTCCATCACCTCATAGCTCCAACCTCCTCACCATCATGACTTTTCTCTCTAGATTTGGTTTACTTTGTCTTGTTGATTATTGGGAGGATTCTGTTTTGGCTGAGAATATATGAGCCCTGGGGCATTTTCACCCATCCTGGCAACAACCCTCCTTCTTCCCTTGCCACCCACCCCCTTTTAAATAGACTTTATTCTTTAGAGCAGATTTAGGGTCAAAGCAAAATTGAACGGAAAGTACAAAGAGTTCCTATACACCCTGTGGGAATGGAGCCGGGAGGGCACTTTCCTGTCTCTCGGCCTCGCGTGGAGGGGTGCTGGCTCAGGTGGTGGATGGTCGTAGGCTGTGGCTGGTTGGCCATTGGCCACTGATGTGGCTGCCATGGCTACGCTAGCAAGCTCGGATTGTGGACTGTGGATTGCAGAGAGGTGGACTGCAGTTAGTACAGCTGATTGCAGTTAGCAAGTGAGGTTGTTTGGCGGAAAAGCGGATGTCGGGTTGTGGATCATGTGGCTCCTGCTTCCTGTGTCTCCAACTCAGCCCCCAGCAAGAATATAGTGGTATGACTCCCCCATCTATGGCTCCGTGGATGTTCCTTTTTGGCCTCACCATGTCGTGAGTTCTTATGTGGGGAGCGGGACCAGAGACCCCGCATGACATCCCGCATGACACACCTCCTGCCCCTACACATGTATAGTCTCCCCCACTATCAACATCCTCTACCAGAATGGTACATTTGTTATATTTAATAAACCTGCATAGACACATTAGTATCACCCTGAATCCATAGTTTACATTAGGGTTCACTCTTGATGTTGTACATTCTAAGATTTTGGACAAATGTTTAATGACATGTATCCATCATTATGGTATACCAAGTGTTTTCACTGCCCCCCAAAACCCTCTGTGCTCCAACTATTCATTCCTTTCCTTCTCCTAACCCCTGGTAACCACTGATCTTTTTACTGTCTTCATAGTTTTGCCTTTTCCACAAGGTCATATATTTGAAATCATACAGCATGTAGCCTTTATAGATTGGCTTCTTTTACTTAGTAAGATGCATTTAAGCTTCCTCCATGTCTTTTCATGGCTTTATAACTCATTCATTTTTAGTGTTGAATAATAGTCCATTGTATAAATGCCACAGTTCATTTATCGATTCACCTACTGAAGGACATCTTGGTTGCATCCAACTTTTGGAAATAAAATTTATTCCAAGTTTGGAATAAAATTGCGGTAAACATCCATCTATAGGTTTTTACGTAGACATAAGCTTCCAACTCTTTGGAGTACTGTGGACTTCAAGAAGGGATATATCTTCCCAAAAGGACCCCTCAGAGTTAACTGGGCAAAAATTCAGCAGCTATGTTTACAGAGACCTCTCATGCACAGTTCATGGCAGGGAAAAGCCACAGATGGAGTTGCCGGGCCTCCTGTGTTACATTCCTGTCATCTGAGCCAAACCTTATAAAGGAGTTCCTGGAATCATATTTCGACCAATGGGCTGAGACCTGTCTCCTCCACTTGGAGCTGTGCAGGTATATCCTCACTTGTATCTTTAGTGACCAATCAGAGCAGCTTCATAACAACCAATCAGGATGCAAAATTTCAACCAATCAAGACAGTGCTATTTGGACCAATCAAACTGTGCAAATTTGGAGTCCTCATTTGTGTAGAAAAGGACCACTCAGGGATAGGGCAGGCACTTTATATTAGTGGGCCTCCCCTTTGTGTTGGGGGAAAGCACTTTTGGTTTCCTCCAGGGGTTGTGTCTTCCTGTTTTGATAACTGTTTACCTGAATAAATGTTCTCCTTTTTCCACACCCCAACTGGGGACTGCTATTGGCATTAAATTTCTGGCAGCAACCTTTTTTTTGACAATACCAAGGAGTGCAATTACTGGATTGTATGGTAAGAGTGTGTTTGTTTACTTTTATAAGAAACTGCCAAATTGTCTCTTAAAGTGGCTGCAGTGTTCCCCTGCCTCTTAAGGCACAACATGGCTCCCTGTGTGAGGACACAGCATTGACTTCTTAGGCAGAAAGTACCCTAATTCTTAGTGCCCAAAGTTCTTGAGATACACTGTTGTAGATATAGGCAAGGTGTGCATGATCACATTCCAGGGCAGCATAGGGCAAATTCCTGTGTTTCATGCTCAGTCATCCAAGTATGTGTTATTCGTGTGTCTGAACTGGGGCAACTTATACTGTGCTGTGAGGGCTGCTCAAAGCCAGAGAAGTGCCACTATGTTTTCTATATGTGTGCATGTAAGAACAGGGAAAGCATGGCTGTCCCTCCTTCCAGAACACTCACACCGTTTAGCTTTGTCCTTCTCTTCCCTGTAGCTCTCCTACCAACTTGTTGGTCATTCCTTCTCATTCATTGGGGATTTTCCTCCTGACTGATAGTTTTGTTTTTTTTTTTTTTCTCTCTATCACACACCACCATAAAATCCACCTCCAGACTTCTCAGTTCCATGAGCTTCTCATTTCCAACAAGCGTTCCTCTCACCTTCTTCCAGCACCCCACTCCCATAATCGCCATCAGAGTACTCGCATCAATAGAATCTGCACCCCTCAGAAATCTGTTTCAAACTAGTCACTCTCTAAAATACCACCATCTATTTTTTCATATTCACTCACTGGAATTCTTTGAATTCAAACTCTCTGATCTCATCATCCCACCACTTTCTCCTGGCCATCAGCCCCATTCTGTTTTCTCGTCACCCCTCATTTCATGTGACTCCTCAGGTCGATCTTCCCATCATGCCCTTGCACTTCCTTCTGTTATTCACTCCTCGCTGGCAAACTCTGATCCTGACTGAAGTTCACCCTGCCTTCTCTGTGCCTGTCCCGAGCAACTCCAAGTTGCTGATTAACCATCACTCAGCGAAGCTGGCTGGCTTCATCTGAAGCAGCAGTCTTAAACCACACAGGGACACTTGTTCTCCTGACATACTTGTCACGTTTTCCTAGGTAACACTCCCATTTTCTGCAATGACATTTCATACCGTCTTACGAGTCTATCTTCAAACCTCCCACACTCTTTCCCCCTGAATCCTGGCTAATGAGGTAGCCTCAAACTCCCTGAGAATATGGCAGCCAGAGAGGAACTCCCTCATCTTCTCTCACCAATCTAGAAACACTTCTGAATTTGTACCTGGCTTCTGCTTTCTTTCTGCTGTTAGGGAGAAAACCTCTCTTTCTTAACCATGACATTCCTTCTTTGGGCTCTGGATAAGCTCACCTCTCAAGGAGTTTGTTCTTTTAATTATCTTTATCTGCATCATCACACAATCAAAGTCCTGCCCTCTCCACTGCATTCTGCCTTTAGTTTTTGGTGGGTTTCGGGAGAGTGGGATGAGAAAGTATCATCTGTATAAAAACGCACACATACAAATAATGTCCCAGAAATTTATTTTGCTCTCTATTCCAGTCAATCCTCTCCCTCCACAGGCAACCATTGTTCTGATTTCTGTCACCATATATTAATTCATGTTTCCTGTTTGGGGACGTCATATAAATGGAATTGTATAGTATGTACTCTTTTGTATCTGGTACTTTTGTTCAATATAATATTTTGAGATGAATTCATGTGGTTGTATATATCAGCAGTTTTTATTGCTGAGTAGTATTCCATTGCATGAATATTCCACAATTTGTTTAACCCCCTCATCTGTTACTGGACATTTGGGCTGTTTCCAGTTTGGGGCTACTATAAATAAGATTGCTATAGACGTTCTTGCACAAATCTCTTTTTGGACATATGATTCATTTATTTCATTTGCATTTCATTTCTGATCGTGGATAGTTTATGTTTAACTCCATGAAAAACTACCAAACAGCTCTTTAAAATGACTGTGCCATGTTGCATTCTCACAAAAGCAATGGATGAGAATTCAGGTGCTTCACCTCACCAAATTTAGGATTGTCAACCTTTTGGATTTTAGCGATTCTAGTGATGTGAGAAGTACTCAGGAGAGTGCTTGGCATAAAGTTAGCCCTCAAAAGAGGTGAGCTCTTGTTATTATCAGAGGGAATGCACAAACATTGTATAATAAATAATGTGCATCTAAGTTTCTTCTTCTTATGATCACATCTTACTCTTCCTTTGGTTCTAACCCCTCCAAAAATCATATTACATAATCCCAATACAAATATATCTGTTTAAGTATTATCATGTTTAAATAGATGTTCATAAATCTATCAAAGTATTCTCTTGGCTTTATAAAGAGGGAAGGGCAGTGACATCAGCAATGTCTCCCACAACAAACAGCAAGTGCTCAATAAATAGCATAGGTTCACCTTTCTCCTGCAGCTGCCTAGAGCGTAGTCTTCTACCCCACTTTGCTCTGGGATCTGCCCCCATGTTCTGGGGATTGCATTCTCTTTGGAGCTGCACCGCTTCATGGGGCCTCAGACTCTGGCCTTCTAACAAGAGCATGTCCCAACCACCAGCACCTTCTTCAGTTCACAAACCTGGGAGTCCCTGGACACAGCTTTTCTGGGGTGAAACCTGGGGTCTCAGGCATGGCGGTGAGCTCAGGAACTGAAGCTTGAGCTAGACCGGACACCTGTTGGGCTCCGTTGGGCAGCGCCAGCAGCGCTATCGCAGCTCCTCCTGAGCGAGCTGCTAAGGGACCCACTCCTTTTGGCAATTCCTGCACCCCAAGTCCTCCTTTCGTTTCTATATTTTTCTCCGCCCCCTGTCCAGTCTTAATTAATTATCTCTTCTAGCTCCCTCCTCACTAGCCCACGTGGCCTGGGCCGGGAAGGGGGTGGCAGGAGCGTCCAGCTCGGCACTGCGCGCGTCTTGCAGGGAGAAGGGGCGGCGCGGTGGCTGGAGCGCGGGCTCTCTGAGGTCCACGATGCTGGAGAACGTCTCCTTCTCCAACTGCTGCGAGCCTGGCGGGCGGATGGAGAGTCCCGGCTTGCCTGGGGAGGACGGCGCGTGGCCTTCCGGGACCCCCCCGGCCTCCCTGGGTGGCACCCGCGCTGGCCGCTGTGCTCATCGTCACCACCGTGGTGGACGTCCTGGGCAACCTGCTGGTCATCCTCTCGGTGGGCAGGAACCGCCAGCTGCGGAACGCAGGTGAGCGCAATAGTCCGCTGCTGAGTTCCGACGGTCCCCTGGCATCTGGTCTTGACCCCCGCAGCCCTCCGTCTGGTCCCTCTTTAGTCCTGGGCGCTCCGTTCTTTTCCCTTTAACATGGTCTCCAAATTGGGTCTTAAACTCAACAGTTAGGGTGAGTTGTTCTCTTTCCCCGACGTGCGGATCTGGCGCCTGCCTGTTGCAATTACACAGGGCGCACCCCGTACATCAATGCCAGCCTGAATTGAGCAAAGCTTTTCTTGCGAATTTTTTTTGGCAGGGCGCGGGAGCTGTGGGAACCCACACGCTATCCGTCGCTATCCGTGGAGCTCCAATTTGTGCCGGCCCAGGTGGCGGCCCCTTTCTGGCCACAGAAATCTCAGGATTTTTAACACATCTCACTCTCCCTTGCCAAGCACTGCTTCACGCAGTGGGCGCTTAGAAAATATTTGCTGCAACAATGAGTGAATTAATGGAAGCAGTCTGGTGGTTTGTATGTCAGAAACTTATCTCCAAGTCATCTGAAGACCCAGTTCCAACCAACAGAGTGCAAATGCAGAAATCTGCAGGCTCTGCTTGGACTGAACTAAATTGCTTGGAGATAACGTGTTTTTTTCTGAAGACAGGGAATTTGTGGGATTAAGGGAAGATTAAAACAATGAGTTGGTTAAATAGTGCTGCAATCCTGAAAATAGTTTCCCCCTTTCAATCCACTCTCATTTCAATTTTCCCACACTCAGGTCTGCAAGGGAACAAAACCAGAAGAAGTGAGTATCTGATCTCTGTCCCTGAGGGGTCATTGGAGTATGCTGCCTATTTCTGCTTGGGAAGAAGCTCAGTGACCTATTTGTCAATTTATAATTTCCCAGTTTGGGCCTTAGGGGCAACTCTAAAATTAGAGGAATTAAAATGAAAAGATAACAGCAGAAAATCAATTATCTAGCTTAAACATGCTTTTCTAAGGAGCTAGACCATTCAGAATGGCCATTTTAAGTAAATGGTTATTTATTTATTTTATGTGTATATATTTTGTGTGGACCCATGACTCTAGGATTTTTATCTTAAAGAACAGGCGTCCCCCCAACCTCCAAAAAAGTGAGCTTCTATCCATAATATGGGAAACAACATTATGAAGTAAGCTTTCTCAGTCATTTCAGTAGTGGTGGCTAGGATTATCTGGTATATTTACAAGATATTATTGTGCCCTTTGAGTAAAAGCGGATATATTAGGAAAGAGCAGGTTATGATTAGAAAGCTGTATTTAATATTATCAATCATATCATACTTTTGCAGCAGCCAAAACTTTCATTACCTGCACAAGGAGGCAGGGCTGGGCCCTGAAGGCTCTGACACTGGCCACTTCTCCTCCTGACTAATTGGGTGTTTAGAGAAAGCCTGGTGGGCTGTGGCTCCCTGCTCAGTAATTTGGGCTGCCTGCTATCGGGGAGGTTGCTGAGGACAGTGCATGCTGTCCTTTTGCCTGAGGCAGACAAGTATCTTCTTCCCTCCACCATCCTGCTGAGGGCTGGCCTCTTCTGCACTCCTAGCAGGGCTCACAGAAACCTTACTGATTGGAGAGCATGGCTGGAGCAGGTAATAAGCATGTTAAATTGTTGGCACATCCTCTGTTCTGTCATCCCTACCTCCTGCGGAGTCCGCTACAGCCCAGAAACAGAAAATAATTTTAACACTATATCTAAATGACATTGATTCCTGACACATTTGGTGGCTGCTCCAGTCATGCAATTTAACCAGTTTTCATTTGACTATCGGCTTTATTGATGATAGTCATGAAAAATCATAGTATTGATTTAAAACAAATAACATTGTCAGAGTGAGATTTCAAAAGGTGCTTTAAAAACCTAACTGAATAGTTAGCACCCATTGCACTATTAATCAGGTCTTCTCTTACTGAAGAGTTTGGATTTTTAAAAAAAACAAACACTTATTTTAGATTTTTCTGCAATTAAATCTGGTTCCTTAATTCACTGGTATTAAGAAGATAGGAGTGACAATGAGAACACATACAAAGGTAGGACAATTAAGTTTGCGAACTCATCCTAGAAAAAGTGTTACATACCTCATTGCTGAATATCACTACGGTCACCTTCAAAGTACTCCCCTTGGGAAGCTATGCACTGATGCCAGTGTCTAGTACACCCTTCAAAGCAATTTTGGAACTCTTTTTCTGGAATTGCCATCAGAATTATCATTATATTAACTTTGATGTCCTGAATGTCATCAAAGTGTCTTCCTTTCAATATTTCCTTTATCTTCAGGTAAAGAAAGAAGTCATTGGGGGCCAGATCAGGTGAGTAGGGAGGGTGTTCCAGTACAGTTATTTGTTTACTGGCTAAAAGCTCCCTCACAGACAGTGCTGTGTGAGCTGGTGTATTGTTGTGATGCAAGAGCCATGAATTGTTGACGAAAAGTTCAGGTCACCTTTTTCATGCAGCCTTTTCAGCACTTCCAAATAGCAAAGTTGGTTAACTGTTTGTACATTTGGCGCAAATTCATAACAGTGAATAATCCCTCTCATATCAAAAAAGGTTAGCAATATTATTGCAACAAGTTCGCGAACTTAATTGTCAGACCTTGTATATTTCCAATAACCAAGGCACACAGTCCATATTAAGGTCATAACACCTTTCCTAGCAGGCATCAAACCCAGTTTCTCTGTGGGATGTTCCTGATGGCAGGTAAATTGTCAGGGTAATTTTCCTTTTCTCGGGGAGACTACCTTGTCTGCTGCTTTTGTTGCTGCATGCATTGGGTTAACTTTTTCAGAGATGGCACTAAAGGAAGGCAGACAGGGCAGGGTGGAGGGAAGGTGGGAGACAGATTTGGGGCACTGACTCTACTTAGAAAGTAAGGCCAGGTGTGCGTTCACCCTTTGCTATATTCCCAGAGACTTGTATAGCACATGGCATTGGGTTGGCATTTTAAATCTGCTCTGTGTGTGTTTCCTAGGGACCTGTCACACTTGGGCTCTTCTGACAGAATCTGAGGACTTTACCTTATGCACGCCAATGCCACTCTTACCCCAGACTAGACCTCACTAATATTAATCCCTGTATTTATAAAATCTCTTCCTCTCCCTGCTTTTCTGGAACTTTCCTCCATAAGATTCTTTGTCTCTCTTCTGTATTTTCAACCTCTCCCTCTTTCCCTTTAGTGCATGCACACACACACACACATTTGCACATACACGCAGGGGTCTCCAGTGTTTAAAAGAAAAAATGATCTGTCCTTGATTTTTATGTCTCCTTCTAACTTCCTTCCCTTCTCAGCCAGATATCTCAATATAACAGTTTACGTCCACTGACCACCTCATTTCTTCCCAATTCCTCCTGAGTCTGCTGGGGTCTCGCTTCCTCAGAAATGCCCCTTTGTCCTGTGTGTGACACTGAGGGCCACTCCTTCCTGAGGCTTTTCTTTCCCGTGGCTTACCCGTTGCTAGTTTTTGGATCTCCTTCCTTTCTTCATCTCCCAGATACCTGATATCTGGGAGTCATTCTTCATTCCTTCACTCCCCAAGTCCTCATGATTTTTGCCTTAGAGTATTTCTCAATTTCCCTCTTTCCTGCCTTCCCTACTCTTACTGCAATTTACACCCTCGTTGTCTCTTGAGCAAACTACGTCCATAGTCTCCAGACAGCTTTCCCTGTCCCTCATCCAGTGAATGTTACCACTGCCACAGGGTCACCCCTGCCCTCCATCTACAGACCCATGTCCAACTCCAGAGCAGGGAGCTGCCGCCATTCCCACTCAGTCCAAGCTCTCTGATACACTTCCTTCATCTTGGGATGGCCCCTGACTCTTTTCTCCTGGTGAATCCGCCTTCAAACACCTTCCTCAACTCCCCTAAGGGATTGGTGATGTTCTTAGTACCATGAAAGGAACACTTGCTATCTTTTTCCTCGGGCTTTCCTGTGCTCTCCTGTTACTGTATTTTTGTTAGTGTTTCACTCTCCCCACGGGACTATGAACTCACTGACAACGAGACTTTTATTCCATTTCTGTTCACAGAGCCAGGAACATAATAAAAACGGAATATACATCTTTTGAAACAAATTGAAAATGGACAAGATACGAGGAAAGCAGTGGGACCAAAAGGAATTAATTTAGCTTCAGGAGGTGGGGTAGACCCCAGTTACAGTACTCAGAACTGCTCATGAACTCTGTATGGTTCTCCTGGAACTGAATTGCTTTTAGCACTAAACGCCCAAAGTGCATTCAGCCTCAGTCTTGTCCTGAAAAGCTGACTGTCACCCTCTGCACAAAGGTGTGCCTGCTCCCTGCTTGCTACTGTATGGCCAGCAGGCTCCAGTGATGCCTTGGCTCCCTAGAATTGTGCCCCGGTGACCCCTTAGGGCGTTGGCCCCCTTAAGTGGTCTGTAAAATGTGAGCCGCCTGCCATTACCGGCACCACATAGGCAGTCAGCCACAGAAGACAGCCAGAGAAACATGTCCTTACGGTAACGTTGAACTAATCTCCATTACCAGAGCGGAAAGCACACAGCACCAGTTATTCCTGTCCCACAGGCACAGTGACCCTAACTTCGCAGGAGCTAACTGACAATGGAGTCTTTGCTGCCACTGTGTTAAAGAGGCTGTCACGGAGGTATTGGTAGTAAGTGGACACATGGCCAGTTCTAGGACATCTTGGTGATTTGTGAGGAGGAAGGATAGAACACATTTGACAACGGGATTGCCCAGGAGAACATAGAAGATTTGTTTGCTGAACACAGGTCCTTGTCTACTCTGTCCACTCTGTCCTCCAGGTGCCCAGTGACACAGAGTCTGCTCCACCTCTTCTCTGGGACAGGGGGTGGTATTGCAGGCTTCTTGGTGGGAATATTCAGCCTGGCAGGTGTTTGGATCCCCAGTTCGATTAGAGCAGAACACGCCATGTGGCCTCCTTTCCTTGCCCTTCTTCTCCCACTTGTTGATTGAGGAGGTAAATAATGAATAAGGAGGTAAATAATAAATAGGCTGGCCCTGGACAAAGTCTCTTGAGAGGCATGGAGGAAATATTTACTAGACTCACAGTCCCTGCCCTTCAGGCATTACAGAGTAAGGTGGTTCCTCAAGGCTTAATCTTATTGCTGACCACTCATGGAGATGCCAGTAGGTGACAGGTGGCTTTTGACCTATTGAGCTTGTGGGGTTTGGAGTGCTTATCAGCTGAAGACCAAACTGGGCTACCTTGAACTCCCTCCCTGAGGTCGCCTGAACTTTCCAACCTCACATTTTGGTTCTGAATCCTTATGATCTCTTCACCAAGCAAAAATGAACACATTTCAAATCCCATAATTATGTCTTAAGCCAAATCATCATGAAAGCTCCTAAATAATCCTCTTTAATTCCTCCCATTCAGCTCTCAGCCGTCCAGGGATATGAAGACTTTCATATCTGAGTGACTTCTTTTCAGAAAGTTGGATTCTGTATTTAGCATGATATATGGCAAAACTCAGAAGATACTGGTGCTGCTGTTAGGTCTTACAATTTTAACTGTTTGTGGCTGAATGAGTAAAAGTTAGGCAGTTGGGAAGTAAAGTCCCAGTTCTTAGGGGATTTACACTCCAGAGACAATCTCCAACCTTCTTCAACGTCCTGGCCCACCACTATTTCTCACAGCTTATCCCACAGGCATCCCAGTCCAATGTTGGGAGCTTCTTTCTTGTTCTTTCTATGCAACTACGAATAATATAAAAATAATAATCACAAATAATGGCTAGCATTACTGTGTGCTTATTATGTACCAGGTATAAGTCTCTCTCATTTAAAAGAGAGAAAAGGAAAATTAAACAAAACAAAACAAAACAAAACAAAAACCCTACACTATCGCCCATCAAAGGACATCCCTTTCTGAATACCATTCCTTTTCTCACCTTCCCTTGAAGGTAAAGCTGATTGAGAGAGCAACATACAGTACAAAAGTTGATCCTCCAACATTCAATAGAATTTGCCCTTGCTAATATCACTGCTGACCTCCTAACTGCCAAGTTAAACGGGCGCTTTTCTGTTCTTTCTCTCCCACTTTTGAGGATGACCAAGAAACTCTACACCATTGCCCTTAATCCACTTGACATTTCTTTTATCTTGGTTTCCTCATGTTGCTGTTCTTGTTCTTTCCCACTCTTTCTCTGTATGGCTATAGGCAATTCACATAATCTGAGTGTCAGATTCTTGATCTATAAAATGGAAATTACACTATCGACCTTAAAGAATTCTTGTGAGAAACAATTGAGTCAACTTATGTAAATGCACATTCCAATCTTTAAGATGCTATACCAATTGTTGTTTTATTGTTATTATTAAGTATAATTAAGATAAAGGTAATAAAATGCTACCATAAGTCTCCAAGTGCTCTCTTTTGATGGTTATGTCAGACTGTTTTGTAATAGGTGTAGTTATTTTTTTCAAATGAATGCTTATGCTCTTAAATATATTTTCTTCTCTTAAGTGGTTGAAATACCCCCCATCATAGTTTTGTTTACACTATTAGTTTGCTCAGCAATCCTTTTCTTCTTTAATTAAAGCAAAGTTAGATTCCAACTCAGCCCTCGTATGATTCATCCACACACTCTAGGATTTTTATGAGTAATGTGATTTTGGAGGAAAACAATTTCTGCCGTCAAAGAATTTGGGAATGTAATTAGGAGTTTATGCTAATATAAAAGTCATGGTTTTAGTAGCTATAAAGAAATCAAGTTTTTAATAAATGACCTGTTCACAGTAATTTCCAATGCTTATCCTCAGAAAATAACTAATAAAAACATCTCACATTAATTTGGAGATTACTGATATTTCTTATGTACTTTCTCATACAGGATCCTATTTGAGGGAGACAGATACTGGGATGGAAGCCGCCTGTTGCAAGGGTCTTGATAACTTTGTCTGACCCCTTGGTGTACGAATTGTCCTGCCTGAGCAGCCCCATGCCCTGCCACTGCTCCCAGCCCCAGGCCACTGTTCCTACCATCTCATTTGAGCTGCCCTTCCTCCTAGCTCTCACCACACTGAAGGGCCACTGTTTCTGTGTCTGTCCCCCCAACAGCATTGTTGACATCTCAATAGCGGGGGCCATGTCTTTCATCCATCACTGTGCCCTACTGTATTAGAATGTGGTAGGCACTCAATAAATGTATTATAAGTTTGAATAGGTGGAGGATGGAAATAAAACTAATGGCACAGGAAGTTTAACTGTTAGAAATGATGGATCATCAGTTGCTTTCTCTATCATCACCCTCACATCTTGGTTTTATTTATTTGTCTCCTCTCTGAAACCTTGAGCTTTGGAAGGGGAGGGACTGTGTCTGTCTTGCTCCCACACTTCCCTCAGACCTGGCATAGGCAGGCTAGCCAGTACCTAGTAAATTTTACTTAGCAATATTTATTGAGTAAATGACTCAATGGCTATCTATTTTTCCATTGCCTATTTTAGCTCAATGACTAGGGACAATTTCAATCCAACAAACTTCTCTTCCGGGCATGCAGGGTGGGCATAGGGAAGAGAGACAAGGGATTGGAGGTAGCTTTGTTTTCCAGGATTCTCCTATCTGATAAAGCCTAGATAGCTCAACACTTGCTAGCTCGTTCCCAGATCACCAGATTCTCATTAAGAAATAGATTTCCCAGAAAGAAGGAGAAAGGAAGTGAGAAGGGAGGGTACTGTGATGGTTGGTGTGTGATGGTTTGCCTATGAATATGGAAGGGAATTCTATATTAGGGAACAAAACCCTGTTGTTGAAGTCCGTCTCCACGAATAAGCCCAGACCGATAGAGGCAGATGGGTATAAGTCACAACAGGACTGTGATATAAATATTCATTAGGAGCTTGTTCATGGGGTGATGAGCCATGCTGCTTGTGTCCTATTTGATTTCTCACCTGTCTGGGGAAGAAATGAATAGAGAACTGGATCTTTCCTTGACTATCATCCAGATAGGACCTGGCTTCTTACAGATGGGAAACAAAACAAGAATTTTATTTGCCTAATTTGGAATTGTGGCAAGAAATCCAGGAGACAGTACAGCGTTCGGACAGATGACTCTACAGCAGGAACTGGTTGATTTCAGCCGTTTAAGAACAACCGGAGTAATAGCGGAGAGTAATTGAATCACTTTCCACGTGGAGTTGAATGTGTTCTTCCTACTATTTGCAAGCTGTTTGCCAGCCTCTGGGGCATTATTAGGAGATAAACCACATTAACACTGCAGAGCTTGACTCACTTTCCTGGGGAAACAGCTGGCTGAGCTGGCACAGGCTCCCAGCAGCTCTTGACTTTCTCCCCACGTACTTGCATGTGCCAAAAAGCTTGCTTGCCGCTTAGCGGGCTGGCAGAGACCAAATTCCTGTGTTGGAAAGAAGTGATATTCTTCACAGAAACAGCCATGTAGATGTGTGTGAGGAGGGGGAAGGAGGCCTCCAAAAGGCAAGGAGGGAACTGACAAAGGAATAGTCACGGAGAAAGAAGTTCAGTAAGTTGCCCAAGTTTCCGTGGCCAGAAGTGGCCCAACAGATATTACCCTAGATCACTCCAACTCCCAGCACCACCTCTAAATGTCAAATGTACTCTTAAAATTCTGGGACGCGACAAGGGCTCCTGATTCAGCTAAAAACAAGAATTTTGAGAGAGGAAATCCCTCGTTCTCTTGGGACCAAGTGAGATCTGAGTAGGGGAGTCAAAGACAGAAATTCACCAGCAGTAAAAGCAAATAAGGTTGGGAATTAAATGCAGAAGCAGGAGACCTCCCCACGTACTCCCCAATCCCATCCCAAGCAAGTCCTCAGATGTGCGTTTCTTGCCTTGTGTTACCAACCAGAAAGAACCCAAAGGGCCTTTATCCCATTAAGTATGTAGATTCCCTAAAATAGTAGACTGGGAGGAATCTAGCAGTCAAGCTGAGCCCAAAGTCTGCTTTACCATCAACCTCTACTTGAATGTCTGGAGAACCGGGAAGGTCACTATCTCGCACTCTAATTGTTTAAAAGATCTCTTTCTATTCAGTGAATATCCTGTCTCTCTTGGGCCCTAACCTAGCTCTGGACTCAAAAATAGTTAGGTTCTGAGAACTTCCAGGGAGCTAAGAGACTTCTTTCCTGTTGGTTCTTAGTGGGTTGACCCCAAAGGCCAAAATAGGCACTTCAGGAAGGCTGCCTGTGGATCTTCTAGGTCCCCAAGGGCACATGGACCATTTCCCATGGAATCTCCCTTGAGATTGGGGTGACAATGTGTGTCTGGACAAGGGATGGCTGGAGGCAGCCCTTTCTCTACTTTGTGGGGTTATAACTTCAAGTTTGGAGTCTGCTTCGCTCGGAGGTCTGACTCAGGGAAACTCCCAGCTGGGTGGCTCTGAACCTCTTTTTTTTGAACCTCCTTCAATCTAGATGACAGCCTAACCTCTCTGATAACTGTGCATTTGGACCCTTTCATCTGCCTAACCCTCTGGACTCCTGGGGTGGCTACATCAGACTCTGACATGCAGAACAGAAGCATGGTGGCAGTGGAATGTCAGTGTCCTTGCCTCTTTGGATAGTCCCTCCTGCAAATCCATTTCATCTGCCCTCTGCATTCAGCTACTCTAAGGCTAGCAGCCTGCACTTACCATGTGACAAGAGGCCAGAAGACTTGAAACACTATGTCCAGCACCCACTGGGTCCCTGAGGCCTCTGCTGTGGGAGAGTGTCTTCTGAGCATACAGTAGGTGCTCAAAAAGTACACTTGGTGAATGAAACAAATGTCATGCCTTGAACTTCATGTTGCCCACACTTTCAAGTTCTTGGTGTTTTATTCATGAGTCGGTGTTGGTTTTAGAATGCAAGCGCTTTAGGAACAGAGACTGTGTTCTTTTGGATTAAGTCCTATCTCCTCCCTAGGACTCTGGCCCAGAACATCCCTGAAGCAGATTGATCGAAGGTTGTTGTGGTTTCCTGAGGCTCTTTGTGGCTGGCTGAGTTTGATAGTGCTGGAGAATATTCTAATCAGAGGAGGGAGGCAGTTCTGGAAGCCGGGGCATGTGCAGGCCAAGACGGGAGGCCCTGGAAGCTGTGAGATGGGAAGCACCCACAGTCCCTCCCCTCTCAACAGGACTGATCTCTGAGCCACCACACCACTTGCCTGCCAACATGACAAGGTGGCTGCATTTAGGCCCCAGACAGGGAAAATGGGAAGACCAGAACACATGGTTCCCACTCTCAGAACCTTTCTTTCATCCCACCTGCAAAATGCAACTCACATTTAGGAAAATGAGTTAAAGACATTTGGAAAGTCACCTGTTAACCAGTGCTGAGAGCAAACTGTCAGAGAGAGATGCGGGCAGGTGGGCGTATGAAGGGGGCAGTGGTGACGGTGAATCCAGATTTCTGATTTTCAGATTCTTCTCCCCAGAATCCTTGCCTGGGTTTAAATGTTGCAAAACCACAGAGCATCTGTGCCTATCATGAAAAGAATACCCACTGTGTCCCCAAGTACCCACTGTGTCCCCAAGCACTTTGAATCATTATTCAATTCTCACAGCTACAGTGTAAAGGAGGCATCATTAACCCCATGTTACAAATGAGCAGAATGAGGCTCAGAGAGCCTGAGTAACTTGCTTCAGTCACACAGTTAGTGAGTAGCAGAGATGCAGTTGGAGCCCTAAACTTTTGTCTCTCCAAGCCACTTGGTTTCCAATCCCAACACCAACAGTAACTCAAGTTGGTTTTAAGTAACTGAACAAAGAATAGCATATTTTACAGAATAGAAATCGTGGAGTCTCGTGGTGACTCTTGCTTCCTGTTTCCTGTTGCAGGTAATTGGTTCTTGGTGAGTCTGGCGTTGGCTGACCTGATGGTGGCCTTCTACCCCTACCCTCTGTTCCTCGTGGCCATCTTCCATAATGGCTGGGCGCTGGGGGAGATGCACTGCAAGGCCAGCGCCTTGGTGATGGGCCTGAGCTTCATCGGCTCTGTCTTCAACATCACTGCCATTGCCGTTAACCGCTACTGCTACATCTGCCACAGCGTGGCCTGCCACCGGCTCTGCCAGCACTGGCACACGTCCGTCTACATCTGCCTCATCTGGCTCCTCACCGTTTTGGCCTTGGTGCCCAACTTCTTCATAGGGTCCCTAGAGTACGACCCACGCATCTTCTCCTGCACCTTCATCCAGACGGCCAGCGCCCCGTACACAGCAGCACTGGTGGTCATCCACTTCCTCCTCCCCATGGCCATCGTGTCCTTCTGTTACCTGTGCATTGGGGTGCTGGTGTTCCAGGCCCGTCGGAAGGCCAAGTCGGAGAGCACGCTGCGCCCGAGGCCCAGTGACATCCGGAGCTTTCTCACCATGTTCGTGGTGTTTGTGATCTTTGCCATCTGCTGGGCTCCGCTGAACTGCATCGGCCTTGCTGTGGCCATCAACCCAGAAGAAATGGCTCCCCAGGTCCCCGGGGGGCTTTTCGTGATAAGCTACTTCTTGGCTTACTTCAACAGCTGCCTTAATGCCATCATCTATGGGCTCCTGAACCAGAACTTCCGTAGGGAATACAAGATTGTTTTGTCCCTCTGGAATCCACAGCTCTGCTTTGAGGCCACTTCCAAGGGCAGCCATGCTGAGGAGCAGCAGGGCCAAGCTCTATCTGTTCTTAATGCCCAGCACCCCATCTAAGCAGATGCTCTCTAGGCTGCCTCTGAGGCACTCCAGCTGGGTGACAAACTCACGAAATAATAGGAGTGAATTTGCTCCAAGGGTGACAATGCTAATCCACATTGTCCTGTTTGTACGACCACACATGGCTTGTAGAACTTTATCCTGTGGACAAAAAGCCTGTCTGCACACTTGGTTTAGTCTGGTTGGGGGATGCTGACAGGTATTGGGGGCCATGTCCAAGTGAGCCCAGCACTGGACCTGGCAGACACTCTCTCAGTGGTGCATTGGGGGCTTGGCACACACAAGGACCAAAGAAGCGACAAAATGAGGAAAGGCCTGGAGCAGAAGAGGCCTTCCTTCCTATGGGCTGCCCTCTCGTCCTCCCACTTTGGCCTCCTTGCTGCTTTCTCTCTTACCCTTGAGGGGTGGCAGGAATGGATATTTTCCTGTTAGCAAAGATGAAAAATCAAGCTCTGCGGTACTGGAAGGTGGGTAGCTCTGCAGGGGCCTCAGGGGGTTGGATTGGGTGGGGGCAGAGGGCAAGCAGTCTACCGTTTCCCCCACTGACCTTCCCTCTATACACACACACACACACACACACACTTACACACACACACACATACACACCTCAGGTACCTGCAGCACAGTCTGCCTGGCTTCCTTTCCTGGTCCCACCAAGTTCAAGTTGTGTGACTCGGGGAAGTCCCCTACCCTCCGTATTCTTCAGTTACTCACCTTAAAATGGAGAGCCTGCAGGTGTCTCCCAGGGATGTTGTAAGGGTTCAGTGGGATAATTCAGAGGAAGCCCTGAGGACATTGCCCCTGACACAAGGCTAGCACTCTGTAATCATTAGCTTTCATTATTACTCTAAACATATGACCTGAAAGATAACCTCGAAGGAGAGAAGAAATCACACACAAAAACAGGAAGGTGAGGGAAGAGAAAAACGAAGGTATGTTTGGAAGTGGGGAGAAGGGCAGGTCCACCCCAATTCCTTTCTTACGGCTAGTGTGTTTATGGGCTTTTTATTTTTAGACATCTCAGGTCTTTGTACCAACAGATTTATCTTCCTTCTTTAATGTCACAAACATTAATTGAGTGCCAGGTCCAGGTTCCAGAAGAAACAAAAAGCATGTTGCCTACCCTCTGGGAAGTCATAGTCTGTTAACAGATAATATCAGCTACCATTTACTGGGTGTTTGCTTTGTATCAGGCACAGTGGTAAGTGCTGGGTAGGCATTATCTCATCTAATCCTTACAAAACTCCTTGAGAAACTATCAAGGTCCACATTTATAGTGAGAAACTGAAACTCAAAGAAATGAAATGATTTCCTGAGCTCACAGAGCTGTTGAGTTCAAAGCTAGGTGAGGAGACCAAGTGTGTCTGACAGCAGCACCGCACTTGGCTCACACCCTCCACACACATACACCTTAGAATGTATGGCAAGAACGGCTAGAGTGCGGTGAGTATCCCAAGCACTTAACGTGCCTGGGGCTGCAAAGAGAAGAAAAGTTTCCGTAGCCAGCCGGCGGCTTTCTGGAAGAACGAGCCCAGATGCTGAACCTGTCAGCCTCATGCTAGATGCTGTCCATTCCCTTGTAATTAGGAATTAGACCAGGTGCTGTGCTTAGTCACCTTGTCACCCAGGAGCTTGTGACACAGGCAAATGCTCTGGGCTCCAACAAGAAGGCTTCCACTGTAGAAATCTGGGGAAGGGCCTGGAAATCTGAACTGACCCTGGAGTTTCCTGACCAAACTATTAGGAATGTAGGTATTCCAGCCCTGGTTACTAGCATGTTGGTATCCAGTTGCTGGGTGTGAAGAGTCCTTCCCCGGGAGACCTCCCAGTTCAGACCTCAATCTCAGAGATACCCCAGAGACGTGAGGCTTTCTTCCCTTGATCTGCGATTGGTTTCCTGGCTCTGGGCAGAGCCTGAGCTGACTGGGTCAGGCATACACTTGCTTTCTGTCCTCTCTGCCAACTACAGGGATTTGTCCTTCTCTTCTGACTTGGAGGCAACAGGGTGTCCCCTGCCTGTTTCCATCATCCCTCGCTTTGAGCTGAGTGGCTCAATAAATATGGATTAAAGGAACAAAAGCTCCCTTCAGTTTCTTGGTTTGCCAGAGCTCAGCACTGATAGTCCACTAACTGGGACCTGTTTTTGTTTCCCTAGGTTTTGGATGAACCAGGAGCCAAGAGAATGATGGGGCATGGGGAAATCCCAGGACATTGGGCCATGGTCATACTGGCAGGGAATGACCTCACACTGCAGGCCATGATTTTTAATAAAGACTGTTTTGCTACAATAGTGTGGGAACTCTATCCATCCTGTCTCCTTGACTCTGGACAATTCAGTCAAAGTTACCACCTTGCAAACTTCCTCTCCATCTGTATTAGTTTGTTAGGCCTGCTGTAAAAGAGTACCACAGAGCAGGTGGCTTAATCAAGAGAATGTCCTGTTCCTGCTTTCAGAATGTTTGAAGCTACTGTTGAACAGACTCTAACTGAAGCTGCAATAAAGGCTAGACCCAGGTAACTGCAAATTAGACGGAGGCAGACTCCCCGCACCACACACTAGAAGCCTGACACAATGGGTGTGCTCTTTCCTGGGGATAAATGTATTCTACTTCAGTTTTGACTGTTCTTTTCACAACGTGGCTGGTGTACAATAAAACACAAATTATGAGACATGCAAAGAGGAAATAACATGTGACTTATGGACAATAGAAATATCATCAATAGAAGACCCAGAGATGGTGCAAATGTTGGAATCAGAAAATAAGGACTTAAAAATCGCTGTGAAAAATACGTCAGAGGATGTAGTGGAAAAGGTGGACAATGTGTGATGGGTAATTTTAGTGTAGAAATCAAAACTATGGGAATGCATGAAAATGGAAATGTTGAAATGAAAAATGTAATGTCAGCTATGAAAAGTTTATTTGAAGGGCTTAGCAGAAAACTGGACAGAGCAGAGAAAAGGAAACAAAGCAAAATTGGTAAACTGAAAGGGAGCAGGGGGGAAGTCTGGAGGAAAACTGGTGCCAATTTCCAAGAGACCTCTCCTAGTGAGTCAGTCACACAGGGCACAATTATTCCAGCAAAAAATTGTGATAATAAGCATGAAATGTTATCTACCAGAGAATGCTGCCTGAGCCTTTTATCTGAAGATCAGTCACATAGGCACCCTCTGCTTAGCATGTACCAACATTCCAGACTCCCAAAAGAAAGCTGATATTCATTATAAGCCACGTTACTTGTACGAAGAGTTTAGGTTCGGAGAGCCACACTTATCAGTTACAGAATGGTAGGAACCTTCTCGAAATCTAAGTTCCCAGATGCCAGCCAAGGCCACAGCAAGCTTTTCTAGAGATGACAGTCTCAGACCTCTATGGTAACTCTTTTCTGCACCTTCCCTAATCGCAAATTAAATACATACTTCAAATAACCGTGGTCACAGAAAAATCACAAGGGAATAAAATATGTTTCACTGGGGCAGTAAAAAAGACTATAACTCAGAGTTCTCAGTTTCTTCTCATTGAAAAATCTCAGGTGGACAAATTGTAATGGGATGTGAAGTGCAATCATAGAGCATCAGTGCAGTTTCTATTATGCTAGGAAGGTGTACGCTTGGAGACCAGTGAGCCGCTGGAAATGCTCTTGGACCAGGTCAAAATGTACATAGTGGCTGACCCCATCTCGAAGCGTGGTCAACAAAGAGCCTGGTGAGATGAAGCAGCCTGCCAATGATCCACTTCAGGTGGCCAGTGTGGATAGCCAAATAACAGGCCAGGTGTCAGGGAGGGATGATAGCATTGATTTGCCTCATGCCAAACGAGCTGCCACTCTTGGATTCTTTCATGGACTGCCTCACCTGTACTTAGGCCTATGCGTGGTCCAGCTGGGAGACCGGCAGACATGAGTCACCTGTGGCTCCGACCTTCTGAGCAGCTCATAGTCCCATGGGAGGGACTTCAAATGCATGGAGAAAACTCTTCTAGTCTAGGCTTCCCTAGTCAAACCCTGACTATTTTGGTTTCTGCCACATCTGTGGTAGAGAGAGGCAGTGATAAGTGATGAAGAGGGGGACCTCAGCAGTAGTTACAAGGTCACTCATCATTGACTGAGCGCCAGCTGTGGGGCAGGCCCTATACAAGGACTTTCTATCCATCATCACCTTTATCGTTTCCATGGTTAGGTGTTATCACCATTTTATGGAGAAAGAAACAGCGAACCTCAAGGTAAGTAACTTGCCTACATGTGAGCATGGATCCAGCCTAGCTGAATTCCCATGGGAGAATCTGGGCCTCTACAAACCCCATCTGTAAAGCAGAACAATCATGTCCGCCCACCACCACGAGAGCTGGTGTTAGACTAGACTAGTTAGACATGCATCCACAATGAGTAGTGTGTGACTGCTTAAAATAATGGCTATATAACCCCACTGTGTAAATATTTCACAGTGTACCTATTCATTTGACAGGCACTTCGACACTGGTATCAATTTAGATTGCCTCCAAGCAAGCATTTTTTTTCCTTCAAAATATCCTCAACTTTCCTTCATTATCCAATCAGACTGCCTCTGAGGGGGCTCTTTCTTCCCAGAAACCCTCTAATCAGGGGTAATTGCTCTTTAATAGCCACAGTAATGCAACATTTTTCTAATTACACATAGATGTTAAGAAGTAGAACCTTATCAATGTTTGACCAAGTAGCAGTTTCCAAATCAGGTTGTCATCACCCCAAGGCTGAGCTTGCACACTGCTGTGGGTGATGGATGCGTTCTAAGGAAGGCTTTAACAGGGAAATTCATCTTGATGAGGGGCATAAAAATTCCCCATCCTCATGTCTTGTTTGACTATTTGTTTTCCTTAGTATAGATTGCAAATCACATCATTTTCTTCTTCATCCTGCAAAGAGAAGGTATAGCCCCTTCCTGAAATGGCACAACCCAGCAGGTGTGGAGATAGCCACTGCATATGCACACTTAGCACCAGTCATATGCACAAAGCACCTCCCAGGCCCGGAGAAGAAAGCAGGTCTGACAATTAAGTTCACAAACTCATCCTAGAAAAACTGCTACATACCTCATTGCTGAATATCACTACGGTCACCTTCAAAGTACTCCCCTTGGGAAGCTATGCACCAAAGTCAGTGCCTAGTCCACCCTTCAAAGCAGTTTTGGAACTCTTTTTCTGGAATGGCCATCAGAGCTGTCGTCGTATTATCCTTGATGTCCTGAATGTCATCAAAATGTCTTTCTTTGAATATTTCCTTTATCTTTGGGTAAAGAAAAGCGTCATTGGGGGCCAGATCAGGTGAGTAGGGAGGGTGTTCCAACACAGATATTTGTTTACTGGGTAAAAACTCCCTCACAGACAGTGCTGTGTGAGCTGGTGCATTGTAGTCATGCAAGAGCCATGAATTGTTGGCGAAAAGTTCAGGTCATTTTCGTCTAACTTTTCACACAGCCTTTTCAGCACTTCCACATAGTAAACATGGTTAACTGTCCAGTTGATACAACTTCCTAATGAATAATCTCTGATATCAAAAAATGTTAGCAACATCTTTGCAACAAGTTCGCAAACTTACTTGTCAGACCTCATACATGACTGCTGCAAAGATGCTGTAGGGTAAGGCTTTCTGAGAGCATCTCTAGGTTACAGACTTCAGTGAGCCTTACAGCCTTATGAAACATTTGCTCTTTCTCCTTAGCTGCAATAGCAGATTTAAGTAGGATGATTACTTTGGAAATGAAAGAGAGAACTGTTAATGATTATGGAGAGACAACAGGTGCAAATCAGGCCATCCCAGATAAAGTGGAACCTGTGGTCTCCCTGGATTTAGGGGAAATCTACTGATGCTAACTGCAAGAAAACTTTAAGATGACAGCTCTGTCATGTTAGTTTTTGTCTACATGAAGTTAACTGTTATGTTAGTTTTTGTCTACATCAAGTCAGATACTTGCAAGAAAAATGGAAGAATTTAACCCATTAATGAATTTAAACCATTAATGGTTTAAACTGAAATACTTCTTGAAATGCCTCACTCCACCCCACCGCCCTGTAAGACAATGTGATAATGTTTGTAGAGCGCTTGGACCCAGAGAAAGTGCTCGTCAGTGTTAGCAAAGGTGGTGGTAGGAGAGGGAGGAATAGTATCAACAGTGATGCTGATAGCAGCACTATTGTGCTGGGGAGAAGAGGTGTGAGTGGAACGCCTCTCTCTCCAAGGGGCCACGGCTGGTCAACATGAGCAACCTGGTCTCTTGAGGAAGGAGCAGGAACTAAGGACGGGGCAGGCTGCTATGGAATGGAGATGAGGGTGCTCTCGGTCCCTTTGACATTTGCGATTGCAAATTTAGCCTCCAAGAGACAGCATGCCTTGGAATTAAATGCTGACCTATCACTTATTGGCAGTGAGAACCTACCCTCCTTGTGTAAATACTCTGACCACCCATCTGTGAAGTGTAAAGGAAAATGGCCACCTCCTCTGGTAGTAGGGAGAATTGAATGTGTGTAGTCAATTGCCTGGCACCGGGCCTGGCATAAAGTAGTTGTTCAGAAAAGTAGTTGTCCCATCTCTAGAACTTCATATATCATGAGGGAGAAACTGGTAGGCAAGATTGAGATGAAAATCATGTGCTTTATTTACACTCTTTCTTAAAACTAGGTTTTTATTGGTTTGTTTATTTAATACGTTGAGCACACAGCTACACTGAGCACACAGCTTAGAAAGCCACTTCTAAAGGAAACAGCTCAAGTACACTCAAATTTAAGCATCATGTTTTGATTTCTATTTGAGTCTTAATCACAGACTTTGGTAGAAGGTGACTTTGTAAATGACACCCTACTTCTTAACTTGGGGGCCACCCCTCCAACCCCAATCCGTATTGTCCTCCAGCTCTTCAGAGCTCAGGGTGAGGTACAAAGGCATGACAGGTGCTGATGGGCACAGAGGGTAGTGCAAGGGTGGGGAGGGTCAGGACCCAGCAAAAGGCTTACTTATTAGAGTTCAATAGCTGTGTGATTGGGGTGGCAAGTCATATGGTGGCAAGATTAATCTGGGAGCAGCAGTTGGATGGATGGAAAGGAGAGAGACCAGAGGGTGGGGAGCCTTTTAGAAGACTCTAATTCCAGAGAAAATTTTATCTGGGGTCGTAGCAATGTGAATAGAAAGCAGGTGAACAGAGCTAGCAACGTTTCAGTGATAAAATCTACAGATTTCAAATAGGTTCTTACAACTTATTTATTCCGCTACCTGGCAGTTAAGTCACCGTTGCTTAGAACAACACGCCTTTCAGGTTTCATCTCCTATTATCTTCCAACCCATCCTAAATGCCTACCTGAAAATTAGGACTGCCTGCAACCTCATACCTTACCTATGAGACAGAGAACCAAGACCACCCGTGTCAACATGACTTCAGCATTTGTTCCGTGAAAAGTTTTGCCCAGAAAGATAAAGTTTTATACCAATATCTAATATCATTGTGCTTCTGGAAATCTTTATAAATCGATTGGTTCAGGCACAGTTTTTTCATCTAGATAAACAGCTCTGCTATGAGAACCATAGACTCTGTTCACCTGGGCCGATGGCTTTTTAGTAGACAATAGGTGGCTTCTCAAGACTTGCTAATCCTAAAATGTCATGTCACAAAGCTCACCCAATTCCAACCAGTTACACCTTGTGACTCATGTTAAACACCTAAATTCAGACCCCCAGGCCCTGTAAATGCCCTCTCTGACCTCCCTGTTCTGAGATACTAGGACAGTTAATATAGTGTTCTCCCTTAAGCACCCAACCTAATAACTTAGCTTTGTTTGAGCAAGAGGCTTTCTGGCGATCTCTGCAGAGGTGACAAGGATCAAGCCAAACCTGACAATTTGGGGTCTACAACCACTCATGGCTCCTGCTTTGCCCGCACTGCCTGCTGGAACCCTGCCACTCTCAAAGACCACAGTCAGGCATGTTACCCTCTCTCTGTGAGGCCTCTCCCTTCTCTGCACTCCCCATACACACTCTTGTTGTTACTTTCCTTTGCCTCATATTAGAGCTGTGTAAGGATTTGTTTTCTTGTTGTTTGCGGTGCCATCTGTATTTCATGGGAAGATGCCAACACTGTGCCATGCCCGTGACCAGGGCAAAACAAGTTTATTCTAAAAGTGCTTTTAAAGAGTCCCAAAGAATGTAAAAAAGACAAGTCAAAGGGAATATAAACTCCTGGTTTTTCTCCTCCAGGCAAAATTCTAAAAGGAAGATCGCTATTACAGTAATTTAGAATTGTATTTGGCTTTACAAAACAGGCTTCTTCCAGTTCTTTCCAAAGTGCTTGATGATACTTTTTTAGTCTTTTTTGTACTCTAAACACACACACACACACACACACACACACACACACCACATACACACACGAAATCCACACTTCAAAGCACATGAGCTTATGTATCTTGTGATTGTCCTTTTGTGTTATAACTGTCTTCTTTCTCTCCTGTTTTTTGTGCCTTTGGTTTTGAGATATGTACCTACTTCCTTCCCTTATTATAAATCCTACTAGAAACGCGTCCCAGGCACTGTACTGGGTGCTTTATGCATGTTGTGGGGATCGTGCTTGAGTGGAACTCGGGTTTGTATGTGCTGCTGAGGAAAAACAGGTGACAGCACACCACCAGCATCTAGGCATGTTTTTTACTTTGCACAGGTACCCTGTTCCTAATTAAAGCTTAGGCATAAACAAAGATTGATGCATTGCCAGAGTGGTTGTGAGGGAAGAAAGATAGCATTGGGGGATGACAGAAACCTTGAGAGAAAAATCATCAAAAGTAAGTAACATGAGTCAGGCACAGTGGGACAGACCCAGTAAGAATGGCTGAGTACCAGCAACAGGGAGGATAGGAATGAATCCTAGACCGTCTCGGCCTCATCGTGGCAGGAGGCTATGGATGTCTTAAGACTTGAGCAAGGTTAAGTAAGTTCAAACAAACATGCCCCCAAACTCTACCTCACCACATTTTATTCTATTGTCATACTGTCACCGTTGATCCTCTCTACTCCCCCACCCCGTGCTCCTCTATGCTGTCACCAGAACAACCACATCCTATGACAAGTGACAGAGCTGTTATCAGGAAAGACAGAAGAAGCAAGCCCGCCAAATGACTCTCCCATTAGATTTAGAGCTGGATTTCCTGTCTGATTCTCTTCCTGTGAGCTTTCAGTATCTTGAGACAAATGACACCTGCTGTGAATCACTGGAAACTTTCCAGCTGGATCTGGGCTTTATTCTAAATGTTAGGACAAGATCAGGAGTGGTTCTTTGACCCTCTTCAAATATTAACTAACTGGCTTGATATTAAATAGCTATAAAATATAAATTTGGGTAAGACAAAAGTGAAAATTATTAAGACAAGGGGAAATGCATGTGTTCTTTTTCAGTCCATAAGGAAATGCAGAGAGAGACAGTGGGTTGTATCCTGGGGGACCCGTGGGGAAGGACTATTTTCCAAGCATTTTGGCTTCCAGACCCCAGCTGCTTAAGTGGGAACACCCCTCCCCCCATCTGATGGGAGCTACTTTCAAGAGTATTTGAAGAGAATGGCTTGCCTCACCAATGTTTCCTGTACCATAGTCAGTCACTGTTCTGAACTGGTCGTGGTTACTTACAAGTCATGGTTTAGACCTCAAAACGATAGATGTCCCCCCTCAAAATTTTAGTTAGGGAGATTGGGTCGGATGGAATTTAAAACAGAGCCTACAATTAAGGTTCTCTTATTTTAATGACTTGGAAAAATCTTTCTAACAGTTTATTTCTAGGCAAATTTTATTGCCCAATTTTCAGTTTATGTACATACTCTGTTACTTTATCCCATTATCAATAAAAATCTCTAAAGAGGCTATCAGTGTATATGTGGATTAAGTATTTTTCCTTTTTAAATGATGAATCATTATTAATGTAGCTTGAAGAAAAACATTGACTACTTAACCTATTATATGATGTGTAATATATTTATAGAAATAGAAATGTCTAGTAAACGTTTGAAAAGGTATTCAACCAAACATCAAAGAAATGTCAATTAATGTAATATCATTTTTCATTCACCGGATTGGGAAACTTGCAAAAGATTGAAGATACTCAATGGTGGCAAGGACATGAACATTGTCACTCACTATTGTAGAAATGCAAGTTTTTATAAACTATTTGGAAAATATGTTTTTTAGTGCTCATCAAAATTGTATATGTACATACCAAGGAATTTAACTTGTGGGAATATCTGCTTTGCCTTTCTTTACTTTTTTTTTTTTTGGTTTGTTTTAAAGTCTATTTTGTCTGATATGAGTATTACCACACCAGCTTTCTTTTCATTTCTATTTGCATAGAATATCTTTTTCCATTCCTTCACTTTCAATCTGCATGTGTCTTTCAGTTTGAGGTGAGTCTCTTATAAGTAGTATATAGATAGGTCATGTTTTTGATACATTCAGCTACCCTATGTCTTTTTATTGGAGCATTTAATTCATTTCCATTTAAAGTAAATGTACATTGCCATTTTGTTCATTGCTTTTTGGTTGTCTTTATAGTTCTCTTCTGTTCCTTCTCTTGATCTCTTGTGAGTTGTTATTTTTCTTTAGTGTATTTGGTGGGGGGGGGGGGAATTTCTTTCTCTTTGTTTTTTGTATATCTTTTATAGGTTTTTGGTTTGTGGTTACCATGAGGTTTATGTATATCATTCTATATCTATAATAGTCTATTTTAAGCTGATAAGCATTTAAATTCAAATATATTCTATAAGGACTGTATTTTTACTCCCCACTCTATACTTTATGTTATTGATGTCATGTTTTGGATCTTTTTGTGTTGTGTATCTCCTAATTAGTCATTGTAGTTTGAGTTGAGTTTAATACTTTTTCCTTTTGACCTTTGTAGCAGCTTTTTAAATGTCTGATTTGCTGTATTTATTAAATATTTGGCTTTACCTGTGAGACTTTTTTTTCTGTTTCATATTTTCCTATTTCTGGTTATAGCCTTTCCTTTGCTGCTTAAAGAAGACCTTTTAACATTTCTTGTAAAGCTGGTTTAATGGTGATGAGCTCCTTTACTTGTTGCTTGTCCAGGAAACTCTTTATCTCTCCTTCCATTCTGAATGATAAACTTGCTGGGTGAATTATTCTAGGTTGCAAATTCCTTTCTTTCAGCACTTTGAAGATGTCCTGGCACTCCCTTCTGGCCTGCAAAGTTGCTGCTGAGAAATCAGCTGATAGGCTTCTGGGGTTTCCTTTGTATGCAATGCATTTTCCTCTTGCTTCCTTCAAGATTGGCTCTTTAAATTTTGCCATTTTAATTATAATATGCTTTGGTGTGGGTCTCTTTGGGTTCATCTGGTTTGGTATTCTCTATGCTTCTTGGACCTAGATATCTGTTTTCTTTCCCAGACATTTCACACATTATTTCTTTACATTCTTCTCCTTTATCTCTTTTTTCTCTTTCTGGGATCCCTATAATATGAATGTTTGGGTGTTTGATGTTACCCTGAAAGTCCCTTAAACAACCTTCATTTAAAAAAATCTTTTTTCTTTCTGCTGTTCTGATTGGTGGATTTCCACTAGTCTATCTTCCAGATTGCTGATCTGTTCTGTGTTAGCTAGTCTGCTGGTGATTCCTTCTAATGCATTTTTCATTTTACTTATTGTATTCTTCACGTTGACTTGGTTCTTTACTATACTTTCTAACTGTTAAATTTCTCCCTAAATTCCTCGATTCCACTCTCAAGTTTGGTGAGCCTCCTTAGGACCATTTCTTCAAATTCTTTCTTAGGCAAATTATTTATCTCTGTTTCCTTAGGTTTCCCCCACCCCCAGGGATTTTTCTTGGATCCTTCACTTGAGAGATATTCTGGTTGGGGTTCTGTTTTTTGTTTTTGTTTTTCTATTTGGTTTGGCTTTCTATGTCTGTTAAATGAATTACATAAAATAGCTCCCTCTCCCAGTCTTAAAACTGCAGCCTTATGTAGAAGCGGCCTCCGTGTAGGCTGTATGTGCTGGGTGGGTTTGGCAGCTGCTTGAAGCCCAGCAGGTGTCTAAGGCATCTGGCACTGACCTATTGAGCCAGAGCAGTTCCCGGTGGGGAGGCCAGGTGTGTGTGGTATTGCACTGATGATCCTGTTTGCTCTCTCTGTTTGGGGCTGAAATGGTTTGGATGATGTGTTCGCAAAACTGGGAATGTGCTACAGCAAACTTGCAGGTACTCCAGAGAACCTTGATAAAACCCCATACACCCTATAGATGTGGAGGGACATAAACTAAGGGACTCATGGGCACTTCTCCCACAGGAGAATTCCCACCATCTCAAGAAATCTCCTGTGGATCCTTAGAAGCCAGTTGGAGCCAAACAGGCACTTAGGATGCCTGGGGCACCAGCTTACTGGGCCTGAGTGGCTCCCGGCAGGGAGGCCAGGTATATGTGGTAACGCCCTGTTGTTCTTACTGGCTCCCTTCGTGTGGAGGCAAAAGACTCCGGGTAATGTAACTGGGGACTCAAAATGAAGTAGGAGGGGGACATAAACAATGGCACTCACCCACTCCTCACACCTGCAGCTCCTGCAGGACTCCCGTACTGTCTCAGCCTTCTCTATTTTGTCTCTTCTCTTGTTTGTTGTTTTGAAGCTGTTCGCTCAGCCCTCACATGTCTCACAGGAGTAATTGCTCTCACAGGAGTAAATACCTGTGTATTTGAGTTGGCTCATGGTGGAGGGGGCGAGGTGAGTTCAGAGTTCTCCTAGTCCACTGTCTTGGACCTTCTCCAATTTGTGGAAATAGTTGTACCATTTAGTATAAGAACGTCTGTCACTTCATTGTTTGTAGTACTGAAAAATGGGATTCAGTTTAAGTATACATCAATAGAATGATGGCTAAATAGAAACAGTACATATAAATTATGGAATACTATGTAGGTGTTCAGAAGCGTAAGGTAGATTTATAAACTAGCATGGAACTGTGTCTATTATATCGAATTAAATGAAAAACAACAGGTTAAAGATGATCATTTATATATCATATAAATATAGTATGGTACCATCCCCCAATTATATCTTCTATGTATGTGTTTGTAATCTCTCTTCTCTCTTCTCTCTCTCTCTCTCTCTCTCTCTCTCTCTCTCTCTATATATATATATATATATATATATATATATATATATATATATATATATACATACATATATATATTTACCAAATTTTTAACTTTTGGGGAAAGGGATGAACTGTTGTTGGAGGGAAGAGACAGTTGTTTTTCACTTTATCTACTTCTTTAGTGTTTTTCTTTCAATTTGAGCATGTCATTTTTGAAAATAACAAAGATTTTTAAATTTTCAGTGTATCACAAAGCTAAGACTCTTGTCATCCCTCATGTTGCAAGGATGGCTTAACCACAGCACAAGGAGACAGACAGAGCAGCTTCTGGATGAACTCCCAGGTCTCTTAGTGCTAACAGAGAGGCAGGGTGAGGCAGACGCTGTTGCATTAATAAGACTGGGAAAAGTACATGCAACACCTAGGACCAGGTTTTCAGGGACAATGATGAGAGGTAAAAGTAGGTTGGGGCAAGCAGCAGGATTCCTGGTCCCAGGGATTTACAGGACATCCCTATCCCTAGGTTGCTGCCTAGGAAAGTAGGCTGGAGTGTGGTTGGCAGCAAGAATCAGAGATCTAGTCAAAATCCTCAAATGCAGGGGATGGTTCCAGCCCTTAGAGTGAAGCAGAGGGAGATGGCAAGAGCAAAGGAGAATCTTCTGAGGACACATAAACTTGAGTCAAGAGAGCATGACAAGGCCACAGCTATGGACCCATAAAGAAAAAGGCAGACCCCAGTTTTAGAACGGTGGTGAGATATCCATTCACCTATAACGTGATCACTGACTAGTATGAGGGGCAGGGCCAAGACCACATTTGAAGGTCAAGTGTTCTGAGCTATGGGTAAGAAGACTGTAGGGAGGGAAAACAGGCAGGTGTTGGTGCCATTCAGTGTAACTAAGAAAGTGTTTCAGACCTTGGCTTCTGGTTAGCTCTCCAAAGCTAGACAGGTAAAATGTGTTTGGTCTAGATTGTGCATCAAAAACAGGAATCCACAACACAATCTAAAGAAATACTAGAAATAGTACTGACTCTGAGAGAGGGCTTCTAGAATTTCTGAGAAATATTTCTCATCATAGACTTCTTATTTTGAAACTCATTAGAACTTGAGAGATTGGTCAGAGTCACACACAGCTCTACTTTAAGTCTAAGCCCATCAGTCGCCACGGTTCTCTTTCCTGGACTGTCCTGAAGCCCGTATCTACTTGTACTTGATGGAATAGCAGGCAAAAGGAAGAGACACAAGTGCTGTCTTCAATTTATGACCTCCTTTTTCACTCAAGGCAAGGATTCCAGAATTCAGAATACTACTTTTTTTTTATCTGAAGCCTGAGAGTAGATTAAATGTTGAACTACATGATAGATGAAGCTGAAATTAATTATCAGTCTCCACATAAATCGCTTATGATGAGAAACAGTGGAATTAAGGTAAACAGATGTGATACATCACCATTCCTCTCATTTAACCCAGCTGAGAGGTGGGTGGGAGGAAGACACACATATATAGGAGAAAAATGACCACAGTTGGTGATAAATTCTCATCCATTTTCTGCTCATCATAGTCAGTTGTTGTTCTCACAAAACTAAAATTCATATTTAGCATACAAACTAGCTGCATGTTTTCGTTTCAAAGAAGCCTGGTTTGTTCTGTCTCACAATAATGTAACCCTTTATTTTAGCCATGCAAATTTGCAAAGGAAATTTTCAGTGGCTAAAATAGTACAGCTATAACACCTTTCTAGATAATTCTTGGATGGGATGAGCTTCCTTGGAGCATGGCACACCTGATAGGAGAAAGGATTCAGTATTTTTCCGACTTTGTTCACACACAGTCAGAAGTCAAAGCCAGACCATCCCCAGGAAGTATGGAGTCAGGTCTGATGAGCAATTTCACAATCCATTCTTATTGACTATTCTCCTTTTCTCTGTAAGGAATGGGTCCTCGGTGGCAAACCAGAGAAGGGTCCAGACCTAGAGTGTCTCCAGTGTTCAGGGCACCATCCAAGTATGTCAGAGAGGAGAAATTACTTCAAACTGCAAAAATCTAGTTTGCTAATTTTGTCACCAAGTCAAACACAACCATGGTATTTTTAAAATTCATTAAATAAGTACATATCTGCCAGGCCTGATGTTCGGTGCTGAGGACACTGAGGTGAAAAAGTTAAGATTCCTGTCTTGAAGAAATTAATAATCAGGGAGATAAACACCTAAACAAATAATGTGGAAGGTGCAGTATCAGAGAAAGGATCAGATGCTGTGGGAGCATTTCATATGCTTGTGGGAATTGTAGCTAACCTCCCAGAGAGAATGGCCTTTGGACGGCACCCAGAGTAGATAGAAGATCACCAGTCAGAGGGGAAAGGGTGTGTGAGGCAGAGGAAACTGCAAAAGCAAAGGCATGGAGGCCTGAAATGCACAGTCTGATTTTTTTACCTGACAGACTGTCAATGATTGAAAAATAAATAAGATGCTGTATGGGCAACAGGGCCAGAAAGAAGCCCTCTCATGTGTTGCTACTTGGAGTGTAGGTTGGTATGAGCCCTGTAGGGACGATTTAGCAGATGTCTCATGATTGCAAATGAACCTACGTGTGACCTAGAAATTCCTCTTTTGTCCTAGAGATACACTCATCCTTGTTCAAAATGTGCAACGTTGGTCATTGCAGCATAGTCTGTGATAGCAAAAGATTGAAAACAACTTAAGTGTATATTACAGGGGCCTGGGCAAATAAACTCCAGTGTAGTCTTATAGTGCAGCACCCTGGTGCCATAGAAGAAAGAGAAGTTGCTTTATAATCTGAGATGAAATGATCTCCAAGATACATTATGAAGGAAAAGCTCAAGGTGTAGAACAGTAGGTATGGAAGCCTACTATCCGTGTGAACAAAGTGGACAAAATTGAATAAAGAATAAATATAAGTATTGGTAATATGTGCATAAAATGTCTCTGAGAAGGCAAAAGAAACATAAATGTGTCGCGTCAGAGAAAGGAAACTGGGGAGGCAGAGGTACAGGATAGGGCGGGAAAATGTTCACAATCCACTTTTTTTGGTGGGGAGGGTAACAGGACTTTATTGGGGAACAGTGTGTACTTCCAGGCCTTTTTTCCAAGTCAAGTTGTTGTCCTTTCAATCTTAGTTGTGGAGGACGCAGCTCAGCTCCAGGTCCAGTTGCCATTGCTAGTTGCAGGGGGTGCAGCCCACCATCCCTTGTGGGAGTCGAACCAGCAACCTTGTGGTTGAGAGGATGAGCTCCAACCAACTGAGCCATTCGGGAGCTCAGGGGCAGCTCAGCTCAAGGTGCCATGTTAAATCTTAGTTGCAGGGGGCGCTGCCCACCATCCCTTGCGGGAGTCAAGGAGTTGAACGGGCAACCTTGTAGTTGAGAGTCCAGTGGCCTATGTGGGAATCTAACCGGCAGCCTTCGGAGTTAGAAGCAAGGAGCTCTAACCTCCTGAGCCACCGGGCTGGCCCTATAATACACTTTTTGAATATAACTATATTACCTATCAAGCATAGTTAGATAATCCCTGCTCCCCCATTTTAGTGAGGTATAATTGACGATAATATTGTCTACATTTAAGGTGTACAACTTGACATTTTCAATATATGTATACATTGTGAAATAATCACCACAATCAAACCAAATAACATATCGTCATCTCAGTTAACATTGTCTTCTTTTTTGTTGTGAGAACACTTAAGATCTTTTCTGGCAAATTTCAAGTATACAATTCAGTGTTGTTAATTGTAGTCACCTTGTTATATATTACATTTCCAGAACTAAGTCATCTTGCATAACTGAAACTTTGTGTTCTTTGACCATCTCCTCATTCATCCTTCCCCCAAACCCTGGTAATCATTTTGTTCTCGGCTTCTGAGTTTGACTCTTATAGATTCCTTATATAAGTGAGATCATGCAATGTTTATCATTCTGTGTTTAGCTTATTTCACTTAACATAATGTCCTCCAGGCTCATGCATATTGTTACAAAAGGCAGGATTTCCTTTTTTATGGCTTAATAATATTCCATTGTGTATAGATACCACATTTTCTTCATTCATTTATCTGTCAAAAGACACTTAGGTTGTTTCTGTGTCTTGGCTATTGTGAATAATGCTGCAATGAATGTGAGAGTACAGCTAAGTCTTTGAGATCCTGATTTTATTTTCTTTAGATATATACACTTCAGTACCTTTAAAGTATATGGTTTGTTTGGAGAATCATCTAATACGGCTGGAATTTAGGGTGTATATGAATATGTTGGGTGGGTTCAGGGGTGGAAGATGAACCCAAAAGGCTGAAGGTGAATGGCCTTTTATCCCAACTTAAGGAGAGAGGCATAATGGTGTGGCATAATGGTGTGGCAGTATGGCATTCAGGGCATTGGCTTTGACAGCAGGGGGATCTAGCTTTAGAACCCCACTTGATGTTTCCTGGCTGCCTGTTTCCCTTCAGCCCACCAAGTAAAGTAGCTTGTGGGACAGTGCCTGGTCTAGTTCTGGCCATAGTAGGCCCTCAGTAAGTCTTTCTCCCTCCCTCCTTTCATTTCCTTTCCTCTTTCTAGTATGCTCTGGGTTGCTCAGTTCTTGCATTTATATGTATTAATCAGAGAAAGAAAATGTCTGAGTAGGTTATCTTTCATTGACCTAGCTTAGCCAGGTAATAGGGTGTTCTCTGAGGCAGGATTGAAGAAGGGGGCATTTAACTCCATGGTACTTGGTGCTTTCCCACATCTCTTTTCTATAATAGAAAAGGCAGTTAAAAATGGGACCCATTGTTTCTTTTGTTCATCAGGGGTGCACCACCATGATTGTATAGAACTCAGAGAGAGGTTTCATGAATCAATAGGACACAGAAAATGAATTGAAAATGGAACTGAATGTGAGAGGCTAATTTTGAATACAAAAGTACACTCAAATTAGTTCAGGCAATTCCACTTATTGTGGCTCTCACCATTGGGAAAATATCATTACTCTCTACTTCCTTCCTGGAGTGACGAAGTGGTTGAGCAAAACTCAAGATGTCATGCAAACAGTTTATCATCAAGGTAGAGAAAAGGAAAAGTTGGTATTGAAGGCAGTGTGCTTTCTGAGAAACCATGGAGACTGGAGATTTGGACTGTTAGGAGCCAGAACCCTTGTTATGGCAGGTCCTGAGACAGTGGGGACAGAAGCACCTAAAACCACCCCGAGAGGGGAATGGGAACAGAAGAGAGTCCCAGGGACTTACTCATTTATTTTGGTGAAAGGTAATATTTTGGTTTCTACATTTTTATAAATTAGAAAGTGCCTGTTTATTTCTAGTGTCTTTCCTTTTATGTTTGTTCTTTCATTCATTTAACACATATTAAGTCCCTACTATGTGTCCAAAGTTGTGTAAGGCAATCAGAATACAAAAGAAAAGGCAGTTTCTGTCCTCTGGAAATTCACCCCTTGGTGTGCCCCTTCACCTCCTCTCTGTTGAATTTTTCACTTTAGAATGTCTCTCTCAATATCAACATCAAACACAGAGAGAGAGAGAGAGAGACAGAGAGAGAGAGAGACAGAGAGAGAGAGAGAGAGAGAGAGAGAGAGAGAGAGAGCTTGCTGTTGCTAAAAGATTGGTAGTGTAAAAGCACAATGAAGACCCGGAGTTGGCATGTGATTTTCGATGCTTCACCAAGAGAGAGAGTCAAGAAGGTGATAGTGAATGAAAGACTTGGTGTGCATACTATGCTACTTCAACTAAGTGGCCAAACTTAGCAGGACCAATAACAGAAGAAGTTGACTTTATGTACCTCCTGCTGTAATGCAATGGGAGATACACATTATCTGAATCTAGCTAGGAGGAAACAGTCAGACAAATCCAGTACCTGAAGTATCCTATGAGACAGCTGGCCTGGCCTTTCCAAAATGTAAATTTCATGTGTGGTAGACACCTTCCAAGATGGACCCCCAATGACTGTATCCTCCGGGTACTCATGACCTTGGGCAGTCCCCTCTAACAATGAATAGGCTGACTTGTGTAAATAGTAGGGTACTGCAGAACTAAGTGCCTATGGCTTCCAAGGCTAGGTCATAAAAGGCATCATGGCTTCCTCTTTCTACCCTCTTGGATCAGCCATTCTGGAGAACGCTAATCACCACATTGTGAGAAGGACACATAATACCTAGGGAGAGGTCCTTGTAGTGAGGAACTGAGACCTGCCAACAGCCAGAACCATCTTGTCAGCCATGTGCATCAGTGACCTTGGAAGTAATCCCCCAGTCTCAAACAAGCCTTCAGATGACTGCATCCTCCGGTGACTTATTTCCTGCAAACGCTGGTGGATTCCAAAGCAGAACAGCACAACTAAGCTATTTTCAAATTCCTAACCCACAGAAACTGAGTTAATAAATATTCAGAGGGTTCTGAGCCACTAAATTTGGAGGTAATTTATTATATAGCAATAGATAACTAACATGATGAAAGGAAATAAAAGACAATGGGACTATTCTAGATTAAAGGAAACTGAAAGGACATGATAACCAAAAATAACACACAAACTTTCGATGAATCCTGAAAGTGTGGGGGAACACTCACAGGATATTTGGAGGATGACGGGGGAAATTTGGATAACATTTTTTAGTGTTAAAATTTGGGAGTGTGATCATGATATTGTGGTTAAGTGGGTTAAAGACTTTGTTCTTTGGACATGCCATCTGGAGTTTAGGGGTAAAATTTCATAATGTTTGTACTATTTAATATTTTCCAATATAAATTTATAGAGAAAGATACCGCAAACGTGGTGAAATGAATTTTGGTGAAGGTTATGTGCTTACTGTACTATTCTTTTGATTTTTCTATATATTTGAATATCTTCAAAATAAAAATTTGGGAGGAAATGTGCATACAACTTGCGTTAGTAATTACCTTTCAAGGATTTATCCTAGTAATGTAATTAAAGATAAGCACAAAGATTTAACTACAATAATTTTATCATCTTTTTTATAGTAGTCAAATGCAATTTCACTTGGATATTTTTGTGCCATTCTTTATAATTTTACATCTACTTGAAATGTGCCCCTCTAAATTAAAAAATTTAATTGTCAATGATTTAATTATTCAACCTATAGAAGAATCATTAAGTTCCATCAACACCATGAAATACTATTATTCCACCATCAAAAATGATGTTGAAGATGAATAGTTGTTGATATTTTTAAAATCCTATTGTCAAGTGAATGAAAAGCACACAAGAAATCAGCAGGGATGACATGATCTTATTTTTAGAAAATATATGTATAGAAAAATACACAGAAGTATAACTCCACTAGAGATTCCACCAAAGGGCTACCTCTGGGTCATAGTATAATAAATATTTTTCCTTTCTTTTTACTTGTCTGCATTTTCTCATTTTTTTTATTGGAAATGCACTAAGTATGTAATAAGGAAAGAAAAGGTTATTGTTAGTATAAAAAGATGGAGATGTTTCATTTTGGTGTCCTAAGCTTGTATGCAAATCGACTGGTACCTTCACAAGGAAAGCTTTGGGTCATAGTATAATAAATATTTTTCCTTTCTTTTTACTTGTCTGCATTTTCTCATTTTTTTTTTATTGGAAATGCACTAAGTATGTAATAAGGAAAGAAAAGGTTATTGTTAGTATAAAAAGATGGAGATGTTTCATTTTGGTGTCCTAAGCTTGTATGCAAATCGACTGGTACCTTCACAAGGAAAGTTTGGTTAACCTCTTTCGTGTAGAGGACATGAAGTGTAGAGATGAAGTAAATCTCGAGGTTAGAAAGAAAGACCCACTGTTTCTCCCAACAACTTAATACACAAACGCATCCTAACCAATAAAGAACCCCAATAAGTAGAATTCCTTTTCCATAGTTAATCTGGATAGTCCAATCCAAAGGTGACCCTTCAGTCCTTCTGGTGCTCTTGGCCCAGATGCTGCTCTGTCTCAAAGGTCCCCTTCTGGGAGTCCCTATTGGGGTTCCTCGATTACCCGCTACTCTCACTCTCTAGCTGCTCCCAGAAGGTCCTCCTGGTGTCCCCTCTCTTGGACTATTGTAATTCCAGGCTCATGTGGGCGGGAGGGAGGCTCCCCCTGGTTTTGCTCACTGCCCTCATCAGTACCACCGACCTTCACTGCTGCTACCACCCTGTCCCAAAGATGATAGAGCCCTCCTTCTGCTTTTCTCAGAAAGGAGAAAAAACCACTGTCCCCAGGGCTCACATTGATACATGGATTTCTCCAGCTATTTCCCAACTTCTTAGGCCAGGAACCGACACAAGAAGGACTCTGAATCACAGCCTCCCAAGTCGTCATGCAGAGACTCACCATGGGAGGGTGGGAAGGACAGCACCAGATCCTTCTGACAGTGTCACCCACTTTGCCAACTCCATGGAGAACTGGCCTTTCAACTCTAAGTCATAGCCTAAGTTTCCGGCCACTGAGAATGCAGATACCTTGGGGGCAACAGCTCTGACCTCATGTGTGTAGTCAGGCCTGAGGGCTTTAGAGTTGTCCAAATGCCTTCACAGGCACTTTCACATGTGATGATCACCTAATGTGAGGTCAGGCATTTCCATTTGGAAGAGGAAGCCAGGAGCTCAGCAAGTAAGTGATAGAAGACGGGCCCCTGCTTAAAAGAGGCTGGGGGTGAGGGTAAGTGGGCTTTCCCGAAGGACCTGGCTTTGCCATTTATTAACCAAGTGGCACTGGACAAGTTATTTAATTTTCTGGGTTTTACAGTTTTCTTATTAGTAAAATGGAGATAAACATATTTAGCTAATTGGGTTTTGATAAAGATTAAAGTACTAGAAAATAGTAGGCGCTCAATAAATTTTAGTTTTCTCCCCGCAGTCCAAAGTTCTTCTGGCTCCACTATACAGTTTCTCTTAATAGACACTTTCCAACCTCTTCCAGCCTGGGGAATAACATTCATTTTTGATGAGACAGGTTAATCATAGGAGAGTCCATCAGTGTAAAAGGCAGTCGCACTTTGACTTCCTATGAGGAGCTCCTGAACAGTCTTGTGAGCATATGCTGCTCAACGCAGAAGTCGCCTGGGAGCCGCGGGCCCAGCTGTGTGGACCATTAGTTAGCTGAGCGGCCAAGCAAGCTGTGGGATGTCACGAGAAGAAGCAGCACGGCGTCAGAGCCTAGGTAACAGTCTGCGACTAAGTTACAAATCCAGTGAGAATAGATGAGGAGTTAAAAAGCAAGCAGATAGGGAGAACTGATGTGATGTCACTGTAGATGTTGGGAAGATGAGCTTGGAGGAATGAAGCCAGAATTCAGGGATGAGCAGTAACTTTGTAATGAATATCTGTGGCCACTGGCATAATTGGGCCATCACCAGTTAGGGGACCAACAGGAGAGAGCACTACTCATTTTTATGTGTCTAATGTGGTACCAGAAACATGGTAGCTACTTATCAAATTCTGTTGAATGAATGGAATAGTTTAGTGGGGCTCAAAAATAAAGGCCAACTGACGTTTCTCCTCAGACCTGGTGAAAGGGGCTACTATGGAAAATGTTTTGTTCCTCCTAACTTCTTTACACAGAAATAAACAAATTCAAGAGATTGCTTTTATTTTTTTTCTATGAATTGGGAGCTATCGTTACACATTCCAGGTAAAATAATAATCTACAATCTGGTCCTCACCAAGAATAAATTCTGCCTCTGAACTTATTCTAAGGAGGGCCAGCACTTTCCTGGTCTGTCCTCAAAGCAGTGAAGAGACAAATTTAAGGAAAGTAGAATGAGAGAGCAGCAATTTAGCAAGTGCTTTCCATTTGCTGCACTGGGGGCTACAAATTACTGGGGTAGGACCCATGGGCTCCACCCTGGAACACCACTGCACAGACGCTGCTAGGAAAAAATAACCACCAGCTCATGTTGTGGGGGATAGGGAGTTTGCTTTTGGCTAAAAGCTCCTGGTTTCCTCACAGGATATGTTTGGGCTAAAAGGTGTGCATAAAGTACACCTGTCAGACTCCAGGACACACAGATTGGCAGAGAGAGCTTCCCCTCCCTGGACTTTTGCAATTTATTTTTGTTCATTTATTTTCATTTATTTTAATCAAATTTGAAATTACAAAGTAAAACCACCCTGTGTTACTTTATTACATTTGATTCATCTTTCCGGTTTTCCTAATCTGTTTCCATCCTAATTATGCAATCAAATATACTCGGCATTTACTGAGTACCTACTCCATGCCAGGTGCTTTGTATATTGCCTTTAATTTTCGTAATTAGCCTGAAGGTAAGTATTATTAACACCCCCATTTTATAGGTTATGAAACTAAGACTCCACAATGGCTTCCCCAAAATAACAGGCTAATACGTGGGCAGAGGTAAAATTCGAAACCAGTATTTTTTCATATCACACCCATGCCTTATCCAGATTATGATATACCACTTTGATGGTTATGATACAGAACTTTGATGAAGTCACTGATGAAGATATCAAGCCTGAGGCTAGGACCTGGGACCAAGCACAAGTCTTGCCACTCAGATGTTTCCTCTGGGTCACCGTTTTAGTTAAAAGGCCACCATTGTGCGTCTCCCTGGTGCTCTGATTTTAACATGGAAGTCTCCAGGCTGCCTAGAAAGGTGTCATGGCACTTCCTGTAGGGTCTTGCCCAAACAGAGGTACCTATGCTTCTTACCTTCTTTATCTATTGGTCCAATCTCACTCCTTTATTAAAGAAGGAAATTAGATTTGTCCACCATGATTTGTTACTTAAAGAAATCATGCCGAAACCTATGGTCATGATTTCCTCTTCCAGGTGTATAGCCCCTGCCTTCCTTTCTCTTCCTGCTGCCCTTATCTTGTTTGCTAAGGACTTGAAGTGTCTTAGGGGAAACATACAATGTAATGGTAAAGCACAAATAAGCACTATTAAGCAGGAACAAGGAGTTTTAAATCAGAATAGACAGACTGACTGGGCAGAAAATAGAAACCAATTATGCAGACTGTAAAGGTTTTCATAGTTGATATGGTTGAGCCTGAAGTTGTTTCCTGGCAGTTTAGAGCAAAATTGGAGATAGTACATGACATAATTCTTATCAAAATGGGGGGGGGGGAAGTTCATGCTGGGACTCAGCGGAAAAAAAGCTTTGTCAACTATTTCTACAAGAAAATGTTCACATCCTTTTTTATGAATAGGACTAAAGAAAATCTATATGTGCACATTCAACCCTTTCCAGAATATTGCTTAAAATTGACCTCATCCTTACCAGTTGGAGGCTTGCAAAATCCATTTCTTTCTTTTCATGAAAAGTGGAATTAATTCATCTTTGGTTTCTAGTACTTTCACCAATTATTACAAAGAGGCTTTATTACTTAAAATCAAAGAGAAAATTTCCTAGAAGTGAAAAAGAGATAGACTCTTTTTAATGAAAAGATTATATAGGTGGGATAAGCATTAAGTTGATAAATATGGGCATCTACTATATGTGGAATTAAGTGATCAACTCAAACTTTGAATCACTCTTTGAAAATATTGAGAGAAGCTAAGTTACCATGATATTTCATAGAAAAATAATTTTGTTGAAGTAAGTATTTGGAGAATCCAAGTGTTGAACTGTTTATTGCCCATCTCAGACAATGAGAAAGAGAAAGTCAGGGACTGTTTACATTCTGGTGATCACAGGAGCACTGTGAAAAAGGAACACTATTAGGAGACTAAGCAAGGGTGACAAAGGTCTCACTTAAATTCAAAACAATGCCTGCTCTGCTTCTTTTTCAATTGTGAAATATAACATACGAAATAGTGCACAAAGCATGTATGTATGATTTAGTGATAACTATAAAGCAAATAGCTGTGCAACTACCACTCCAGTCAAGAAAGAGAATATTGTCAACACCCCACAAGTCCCCTCTTTGTGCCTCTTCCCCCATCACAAACCTCTCCACCCAAAGAGTTAACTACTACACTGAATGAATTATGTAAAAATCATTTCTTTGCTTTTCTTCATCATTTCATGACCAATGTATACGACCTAAATAATATTGTTTATCTTAGTATTGCCTATTTCTGAATTTGATATAAAGGAATCATATTATGTGTGTGCTCGTGTTTTGCTGGAGAATATTCCTGGGGTGGAACTGTTGGGTCTTAGGTTACGTGTATCTGCAAATACACAGAATAATACCCAATTGTTTTTCAAAGTAGTGGTGCCAATTTATACTCCCTCTCCCGGCCACCATGTGGTAGCATAAAATGTTTAAATTTGTCCAATCAAGAGGATATGGAGTGTTATCTCCTTGATTTGCATTTCCCTGATGACTCATTGAGCACTTTTTCGTATGCCTATTGTGCGTTTGGATCTCCTCTTTTGCGAAATACCTGTTCAGGATTTTTGTCTGTTTTTCTATTGGGTTGTTGTCTATCTTACTGATTTGGAGGAGTTTGCCATATATTCTGCGTTCTAGTATTTTGTTGGTTTTATGTGATATGAAAATCTTTTCCCTCACTGTGGCTCACCTTTTTATTCTTTGTGTGTTTTTTTTGTTTTTTGGGCTTTTTCTTTTTTTGAGAAACAGAAGTTCTTAATGTGGTCCAATTTATCAAACTTTTCTTTTGTTATTACTTTTTTAAACCTTTTGAAAGAATCATCCTCTGTTCTTTATAATCTTGCCTTCCACGTGGAATTGACTTTGTGAATGGTACAAGGTAGTTGTCTCAGCACCATTTATTGGAAAGACAGACCTTGCTCTATCAATCTGTAATGCCACTTCTGCATGTTGTCTGCCCATCTAGTAACATTTATTTCAGGGCTCTCCACTCTGTTTTATTGATTTATTTGTCTATCTCTGCACTAAACCACATTTTCTTCATTATTGTAGCTCTACAATTAGACTTGATTTCAAGTAGACCAAATTCTTTATCCTATTCTTGACCATTTCAGTCTCAGCAATTTGCGTAAAAATCTGAATAATTTTGTTGAATCCCAAATCTTATTAGGATTTTGTTTGGAATTACACAAATCTCTAGGTGAATTTGGGTAAAACTTACATCTTAACAATATTAAGTCTTTGAATCTATAATCATAGTATACTATTCGATTTATTTAGGTCTATTTTAATTTCTTTCAGTGACATTTATACCTTTCTCTTTAAGTTCTTGAATATATTTTATTACATTGTTTCAAGATAATTCATGTTTTTGAAGTAGGTAAACCCAGAACATTTTTTCCCAGTGTCCTTTGCACCTGGGACAGACATATGACTTAGGCTCCACCAATGAGATTCACCCACATGAGATTTTAATTTAGAAGTGAACAACTTGAGTAAGGTGGACCCGTGTGAGAAGTTGCTTGCTGGTGAGGACGGGCAGAATCATTCAGCTTTGCAGGGCACCACAGCTTGGGTTCCAGAGCAGAACTTGCATCACTGAGGGCAGTAATGAATGAATTCTTTTCTTTTTCAGGGCTGTTCTGCTGCATAGTCTTAATCATTGTTCCTAGAAGTAAGCTCAGCATCAGCATGAGCTACCCAGTCTCTGGAGTCAGTTCTGTTGTTTGTAAATAACTACTCTATTCCTAGTGTAAATGGAATATTTTTCTAAACATCATTTTCTGGAACTTTCTTTTTCATATATAGAAATGTAACTCACTATTATATATTAATTTTTTTATTTGGCAAACTTTCTAAAATCTTTTGTAGATTTCATTCAGATGTTTAATAAATATAGGTATTATCTTCAAGTAATGAAAGTTTTATTTCTTCCTTTACAAGCTTACATTCTCTCCTTCTTCTCCTCTTCCTTTTCCTTTTTCTCCTTTCCTCGTCCACTTCTTCCTCCTTCCACTTCCCTTCTCTGTCCCTTTTTGTTGTCACACAGCAGCCTAGTGGACAGTCCCCCTGTGTCTTTCCTTGAGGAAAGAAAAGTCTGTGAGACTGTGCCTTTTTGGGGCTTTGTTTATCTCAATGTTTTACACCTTATGTCTCTCTGTCTGGTCCCCAAAATATGGTTTGCAGCCAAAGACGGGTAAGATATCTCACGTGAGATACAACCTAAGCCAGGCAGAACCGAGTGGGGACCCCCAATGAGCTGCCTTAGAAAATCCGGGAAGGGGCCTTGCCTCTCCCACCTCCCCCTTGCCTGGGAAAAGCCATTGCTGACTCTGGCTTTCCTCTCTCACCTGATTGTGAGAGAAGTCATGAGGACAATAAAGATCAGCTCTCTCCACTTATCTCAACGGAACTGTTACAGCATGAGAGACTTGCCCCCCAGGGAGGTGCATACCTCACCTAACTCATCACAAGACTTTCTGCTCTGGTTGCTTGGGGACAAAGATAACTGGTTTGATTCACTTTTGTGACATGATGTATGAGATTCATAGACCGTGGAAAAGATAATGCTACTTCCTCGTATGATTATCAATAAAAGCCACCAGTTGGCCCGATTCGGGGCTCCAGTCTCTGGTGACTGCGAGACCCCCTGGCCTTCTGAGACTTAACTGCATTAAGTCTCTGTTTCTTTCTTTCTTAACACCTAACCCAACACCGCCCCTTCTTGCACCCTCACTGCCTATGTTGCGCTGGACACGACACCTTTTCTCCTTTTTTCTTTAAATATTAGATATAATTTGCATTAGAATAACCTGGACTTGAGTTTTTCGTGTGAGAAATTTTATGCCACCTTATTCAATTTGCTAAATAACGTTCACTCAATTTAAGTTTTTCATTTCTTCTTTGTCAGTTTTGATTAATTTCATTTCTCTAGAAATTTGTCTATTTCATATAAACTTTCAAACTTATAGCCCTAACATTATTTATAATGTCTTCTTACTATGTATATATTCTAATATCTGCAGCATCTGTAGTAATGTCCCTCTCTCTTTCTATTATAGGTTATTTGTACCTTGTCTCTGTTTTCTTCTTTTTTTTTTTTTATTAGGGAATATTGGGGAACAGTGTGTTTTTCCAGGATCCATCAGCTCCATGTCAACTAGTTGTTTTTCAGTCTAGTTGATGGGGTGGGGAGCACAGCTCAGCTCCAAGTCAAGTCATTTTCAATCTAGTTGTGGAGGGCACAGTTCACAGGCCCATGTGGGAATAGAACCCGCAACCTTGTTGTTAAGAGCTTGCGCTCTAACCAACTGAGCCATCCAGCCACCCCTTGTTTTCAAATTGAGATATAATTGGCATTATATATTAGTTTATGTGTACAACATAATGATTTGATATTTGTAGATATTGTGAAATGATCACCATAATAAGTCTAGTTAACATTCACCACCATATATAGTTACAATTTTTTTCTGGTGATGAGATCTTTTAAGGTCTACTCTCTTAGCAAATTTCAAATAAACAATACAGTATTATTAACTATAGTCACCATGCTGTACATTCCATTGCATTACTTATTTATTTTATCACTGAAAGTTTGTACCTTTTGAACTCCTTCACCCATTTTGCCCATCCTCCACCCCTACCTCTGGCAACCAACAATCTGTTCTCTGTATCTATTTTTTTGAATTTGAGTTCATGTTTTTGAATTTCACATGTAAATGAGATTATACAGTATTTGCCTTTTTCTGTCTGACTCATTTCACTTAGCATAATGTCCTCAAGTTTCATCCAAATTGTTGCAAATGGCAAGATTTCCTTCTTTTACACATTCTCTCTTTTTTACTTTATGAATTTTGCTTGAAATTTGTCAGTTTGATTAGTTTTACAAAGAAACTTTCTGTTAAATATTTGTTTTCTGTTTTGTTGGAATTTTTATTGTCTCCTTTTAAAATTTCTTTGGGTTTATTTTGCTGTTTGAATGCCTAGCTCCTGAATTTTTAAACTTCCCTTCTTTCCTAATATACACATTGAAAGGATACATTTTTCTTTCTTTTCTTTAGCTGCATCTCAAGTTTGATATGTTGTACTTTTGTTAATTTTCAGTGTAAAATATTTTCTAATTTCTGTTATGTGTTTTTGTCTCATGAGTTATATAAAGTGTTTACAATTTGCAAAAATATAAGGACATCCTAGTTATACTTTTAGCTTTATTGTATTGTGGTCAGAAAATATGCTCTAAATTAGTGCAATCTTTTGAAATATATTGGTCATGTGTTATGACCCTGTTTTCATCAATTTGTAAAAACTTTCTAGGTAGGCTTGAAAATAATATGTATTCTGCATTTGTCAGATAGAGCGTTGTATACATATTCATTAGGCCAGATTGTTAACTTGTATTGTTAAAATATATGTATACTTAGAAACTTTTTTTTTTATTCTTTTACCAATTACTAAAATAATTACATTAAAATCTGTTGTCATGATTTTGGATTTATTTATCCTTCAGTTATGAATTTTTGATTTATACATTTTGAGGTCATATTGTTGAATGAAGAATATTTTAGAATTGTATGTGTTTCCTGGTAGTTAATGGTTTACCACCAAAAAATGATCTTTTGATCATTAATAAGTCTTTTTGCTATAATGCTAATTTAGCTGATCTTAATACAGCTATATTAGCTTATTTTGGTTAATCATTCCATTGTGTAGTTTTCTTTCTTCTTAATTTCAAACATTCTCTATCCTCATTTAAGTAACATCCCCTAGTTTCTCAGTTTTTAACTCTTTAGTGAGACATTTAATACATTTACGTTTAATATGGCTGCTGACATACTTGGGTTTAAATTAACCAGTATATTTTGTACTTTCTGTTGATCCCACTTATTTATGTTCCTTTTCTTTCTTGCTTTCTTTTGGATATAGATATATATAATTATTATGTTTTTAATTTTATTTTTATTCCACTTAGTTTTGGAAATTTCTATTCTTGTAGTGGTCATGAAGCAGGGCTCGGTTGGGACCCCCATAGTAGAGGCCTCGCTGTATTCCCGGCCTCACCACTCCTTGACCTAAAGCTTAGTAATAGATTATCCCCCTGCAGCTTGCGCTTGGAATGTCCCCTGTCCCAGTTCCCTGATTTAGAAAATTACCCTGGAACTTATGATTAATACCCTTAGGCTTATTGATCACAATCTCTACGTCTAGCATTCTTTCCAGACTACTCCCATCATTGTTCCTGGGTTGGGGACTCCACCGGAAAACCATGTTGCCAGAGGGAAGGTTCCATGCAGAGCCCCAAAACCGCCAGGTAGCCTCTGGAGGAATGCCCAGATTTTCCCTTAAAATCCCCAAGCCAGTCTGAGAGTGTTAAGGCAGTGTTTGAAGATGTTAACCTGCTGCCATCTCAGATCACCGGTGCTCCGACAAAAAACACTTATCCTATAGCCCATCTCCTGTGTCGGTTTATTGGCTGAGCAGCGCCGGCGCATGAGCCCCTGCGGTTGCCCTCCCCTTTCAGTCACCCTAGAAATTACAAACATGCATATTTAACAAGCCTCCAAAGTTAATCAAAATTGTTACCCTCCTTCCAGATCACACAGGGACATTAGAGCACTTTACTTCATTTATATTGCTAATACTTCACATGTTATTGTTTTTTTAATTCTATTTTTAAATCCCACAAATTATTAATATTTTATATAGTTCATGTCCATTTCAAATTACCCACATAGCTATCATTTCTACCTTTCCTTTCTATTTTGTACCTCAGACTTTGATCTGTTATCATTTTCAGAGTCCAGAGTGCTAACTGTTATCATTTTCTGTCGACTTAAAGCACTTCCTTTAAAATTTCATTCTAATCAGAACTGATTTTGGCAAACCCTCTCCGTGTTGATTTGCCTGAAAAATGTCAATTTTATTTTCATTTTTAAAAGTTATTTTTACAGGGTGTAAAATATAAGTTGACATTTTTTCTTTTAGCACATTGATTCAGTATTACTTGCCTGTCTTCTAGCTTTCACAGATTTTCTTGTAGTCTATCTCATGGTAAACTATCTTTTTTTTTCTAGCTGCTTTTAAGTTTATTCTTTGTGTGTAGTTTCACTATGGTGTGTTTGAAGGCATTTCTTTTTATTTATCCTACTTGAGAATAACAATTCCAAATCTGTGAATTGGTGTTTTTTGTTAGTTCTGGTAAACTCTCAAACATTATCTAACCAAATATTGCTTCTGCCTCATCCACTCTTCTTCCTCCTAGCACCCTGATTAAACATGTATTAGAACTTCCCATTCTGTCCTTCACGTCTCTTAACCTCACTTCCATGTTTTCTATTATTTTATATTTCTATGCTGTATTCTATATAAGTTCATTCTGGACTATCTTCCAACTATATCTTTTCAGCTATGTCTAATTGGCTCTTAAATCTATCTGTTAGTCATGAATATTGAGAACTTCATTTTTAGAAGTTCTATTTGATTCTTTTTGTAATCTTGTAGATTACTTTATTTTTAGACTTATTTTTAAAGATTTTATTGGGGAAGGGGAACAGGACTTTATTGGGGAACAGTGTGTACTTCCAGGACTTTTTTCCAAGTCAAGTTGTTGTCCTTTCAATTTTAGTTGTGGAGGGTGCAGCTCAGCTCCAGGTCCAGTTGCCATTGCTAGTTGCAGGGGCACAGCCCACCATCCCTTGTGGGAGTCAAACTGGCAACCTTGAGGTTGAGAGGACACGCTGCAACCAACTCAGACATCTGGGAGGCAGCTCAGCTCAAGGTACCACATTCAATCTTAGTTGCAGGGGGCACTGCCCACCATCCCTTGCGGGACTCGAGGAATTGAACTGGCAACCTTGTGGTTGAGAGCCCACTGGCCCATGTGGGAATTGAACTGGCAGCCTTCGGAGTTAAGAGCACAGAGATCCAACCGCCTGAGCCACTGGGCCGGCCCTAGATTACTTTTTATAATTTCCTTCTTCTCTGTGATTATTTTCAAGTTCATTTTTATTTGTTTAAACAAAGTAAGCCTCTTAAAACTGATCATTTTAATATCTGAAGTCCTTATGATTCTCTATCTGCTAACTATTGTTTTTTGCTAGATCTCATTAATAATGCTTGTTTCCTTGTGTATTTAGTAAAATTTATTTTATTGTATGCTGATCACTGTCTTGGAAATACTGCTTGTGGCATTCTTTTAGGTCTATTCTAAAAGATCCTTCCTCTAAGAAGAATTTGTGTTTTCTTCTTTCCAGACTAGTAACACCAGGTTATGTGATGTGAATTTGGACTACAACTCCATTAGAGGGATGGGTTTTGGTTTCAATTTCATAAGGATGACTTTTGTTTTGTTTTGTTTTGTTTTGTTTTTTTAATTCCTTCCTGGCTCTACTCAATGCTAAGGTAATTTTAGCTGAAGACCCTGGGGCTGCAAGTGAGTTTCCTTCTGATTCAGACTTACTCTAATGTTGATCCCCTTTAGTATCCCCGCTTAACATTGTAGGGGTCTCCTTTAACAGTCACTGGAGTTAACCTCTATCCCCAGCACCGCAAGAGCATTAAAACCAAGTTTGTATTTGCCCAAATCAGTAAGTGTCTTCAGGATACAAACAGCTTCTATGTGTTCTATTCCTGCTTAAGACCTCAGAGTTCACCCTCTCTTTTACAATTTAGCCTGGTAATTTCTTACAATCTTGATACATAAATCTCAATAGACTAATGTGTGCTGCAGTACCAAATCCCCTAAATATCAGTGACTTAAAACAATGCCGATGTATTCTTGATAATGTAGATCTTCACATCAAGTTGACAAGTGGTGTGTTCCACATTTTCCTTACTCCATGTGAGCTGACATTTTCCTTACTCCACGTGGAAAGTTGCTGGTTGCCATGGCAGGGAGAAGGGATCATGGTAAATCACACATTGACCTTAAAGGTCTGCCAAGAAGTAACACAAATCAGTTAGTTCTACTCATATTTTACTGTCCAAAGCAAGTCACACAGCTGTACCAACTTCAAGAGGGTTGGAAAGTACAATGCTACCGTTTGCTCAGGAGGAGAACTTGAAATATTGGTAAGCATCCCTAAAGATTAGCATACTTACCAACTCTTCAATGCTTTGAAGGAGGTACTTTTGTAAATATAATATTTGCAGTATTTGTAGTAGTTTTGAGAAGGAAAGTTTGCCAAAATAATCCTTTGTCATATTATGTTTCCTTTTTAAAGCCTACTGATATCCGTTAAATCTTGGTTACAAATCTCTCTCTCTTGATTAAAATCTCTTTCCCACCAATAGTCCCAGGGCACTGAAAAGCAAACTAATGTTCTCCAAGATATTTAACTATAAAAATTTCATTTACTTTCACAGGACTGTAAACTTTAAGCACTCATGAGTTATAAGTGCAAAAGTTGTTTAACATTTGTTTTAGGAAACCTTATTTGTTTACTTAGACTGTTAAATTTATTTGTTAAAGGAAATTGATTTTGCTAACAAGGCTTACATGTACTTACCAAGTTTGTTATTAACCCACAATTTTATGTATACTGAGTAGTTTCTTTCATTAGCAAGAAAACATCAGATTCTACTGAAGATTTTTCTCTCTGTATCCTGCTTAAAATAAAGAGTACCTCTAGTATATTGCAATTAAAATACAATATGAAGATTCTTTCTTCCCCAAGAAGGTCAAATATGTTTGAACACATAGGAGATAGAGAGTGAACAAGACAGGTAATGTTCCTGATCTTATGGAGCTGACATTCTCAAGCAAGGGTCAGCAAACTACAGGCTGCAGGCCAAATCTACTCTCTCTGCCTTTGCCGGTTGTCTAGATGTCCATGTCCAGCGTTACCTTGGAATCCACATGTGAAAATGACATCTCTCAGCCTGGGCCCTTATGACAGGAAGGAGACAAAAACACCCCCACCCTGAATGAAAAGTAAAATTCCATTGAGACAGAGACACCCCCACCATGAATGAAAAGCAAAATTCTATTGAATTAAGCTGTTTGCGTTCAAGTAGTATGGACACACACACACACAGGGTTTTGGATAGTGGGTGATACAGGAAGCGTGATGTGGAACAGATACAGAGGAGGACAAGCAGCAAGTGACAGGCTTGGGGATAGAATGATGAACATGTACTAGGCACTGGAGCCTATAGACAGCTGGATGGATCTGTCTGGAGCTCAAGTGAGAGTTCTTGGCTGGAGAAAATAGCTCTGGGGATGTCATTATTCTAAAGGTAACTAAAGCTGTTGGCGAATGGCAAGGCCCCCACAGCAGCTGAACGTTTGTTTTCTGTCTAGGCACAGAGCTGATGGGCAGAGTCCATTGTGGGGCCCCAGATCCTTAATTGTGAAAGAGTTGTCTATTTTGAAAAATACTTTTGTGGCCCTATGCACTGTACTGGATGGTACATATCTCCTTTGGAAATGTGTGATTCCTCCCTTTCATTACCAGGGCCTGAGCAAAGAGGTGACACAGTGGCCTCTGACTCCAGTCCACAGCTAGCGAGGACTAATGAGAACAGCTGCCTTCCATACTAAAAGATGCATAAAGCAGCAGCTCGCTACGCTGCATGGCCAAGAGAGGAAATCAGGCTCAGGAGCTGGCCAAATTTCTAAAAATGTTCCTCTCCCCCGAGGGGAAATTCTGCTATTGGGCTGTTGAGATGAGTGACATTGTCAGTTGAACAAGTTTTTCTGATTAATATAAGGTTAACCTGCACATGCATTTATAGCATACTGTTAATACTGAAGTATTTTAAGATAAATTACTATATAGAATATATAATATGCTATATTTTTAAAAGTATAAAATTCTCACAGTCATACTCAGAGTTCTCACGAGTGACCTTTGAGGATTCCAGCCATTGCCGGCAATACAAAAATGTACCTCATTTTTCCTACATCACTGACAAATTAAAATTTCCCCCCCAAAAGAAAAAAAATCTGCCTAAAACAAAACATCAGCATGCATATCACTCACTTTAGACAGACTCTTAGAGGGACTTGGATCTATGGATCCTGACACAGAGATCCATCATCTCCCAAGATTATGAAAAGGGTTACAATAACTTCCAAGACACTCATTTCTACTACTTTAAATATAATTTTTGTCAACTGTTTTGGGGGAAGGAGTAGTAAATCTTATTAATGTTTTTTGTCAACAATATGGAGGGGTACCCTGTCAGCATATGAGCATAGAGAGTATCCTTTGATTAAAAAAATAATAGGTAAAGGTTTGCCATCACTGTCATAGATAAAGTAGTTCCAAAATTCTGCCTTACTAACCACTTAATAAGGGAACAAGCATATTATCACGATCGTAATTTCTGCTAATAGTCAGATGGTATAATGATCTCCCCTGCAATATCTAAGAAACTTTCTGAGTGGGATATCTCTGGACCTACAGTGCAACTCCAGTGGAAGTCAAGTCTCCAGAAAGAAAACTGAAGACAACAGACCCCTGGGGGTTAGGGTAGTGACTTGATTTGGGGACATTAGAATGAGAGGCACTTTGTTGGCTTGCATGGCTGAAATGCTCTCTTGTTCCTTAGTCCATGTTAGAGGAGTCCTTTCCTGACAACCTAGAAAAGACTCGCGAAGTCTTTGTGTGCTTACAAACAGGGTATTGGAAGGAGAGATGTACCTCTAAATGTATGCTTTTTTTTTGCCTTCAGGTTGGTAGAGGGTAATCTGAGCCCACTGTCTTTCTCTCCATGTTAGAGGCTGTATGCATGGCCCACCTAATCATCCCACCACGTCACTCTGATTGATCCCTGAACCTCTCTTTCCAGCAATCTGAAGCAAATGTTTTAACAGTGAATCTGGGGCAGTTCTCGCATTTTAGTAATGTATAGTGGGAAACATGGGAGATTGATTGGTTATACTGTTTCACCTCATATGTCCAATTATACCTACCACACAAGGTGAGTGGAAACATTTTATTTTTGAAGGTCAACAGGAAAGTATGTTTAAAATTGGTTGTGTATACTATTTTGTAGAAAACAAGTTTTGGGGTTTGCTTTTTTTTTTGGACATGTATTTCTGTCTTCTATATAATGGTGATAGTGTTGTATGAATATCAGAGAGGCTGCAATAAAAATGGGGAAACGGTTGCTAACACCATCTCTACCCTGCCCCTAGGTGGGCAAAAGTGTGCAAGTGATAAGTCTGCTGAGAGTTGCAAATTGTGTTATAGGTGTGTTTCCTGAAAATTTGAATATTACAAATGTGTATATATAAAACATGTACCTCTGTATTGCATATGTATATAGGTTATAATACTGATATAGTATGGCTGAAAGCAGGAAAAAAAGTCACTATAGTTTTAACATAGCAAAGCTATCATTCATCTTGAAAGAAAGTGCTTAGATGATCACAATAAGAGAATTGAACTTAGAAACACAGATTATTTAGAACACAGCAGATGATGTTAAATGAAGAGTGTTTAAGGATCATGTGTCCAGCCGCCCCAAGGATTTGGTTGAAGCAGAACTGTTGGCTATTTTATTTCATTTTTGCTACCATAGAACCCTCAGTCCCTAGAGCAGAGAAGGTGTTTTTGCACCACATAGATCATTCCTCATCCTGTGATACAAGCTGAAGCAGCACCAACCTGCCAAGAGGTTAGGCAGCCTTCCTGAGATACAGTAGGGACATGCTCTGTGCAGTCCCTGGGACAAAATGTCTGAAACACAGAGACTGTGAATGTACAGGAGCTGTGGTAGGGAGTCCAAGGTAGCCAAGAGTAATGATGGGGAGGTTTAATATATTTTATAAAAGGAAACTGAGAATTCCTATGTGAAATTTTCAGTGTTGAATCTGACCACAAACTCCATTTTGGGAATCCAAACCAGATACTATTTTTTTATAGAATCCATCAGGAGTTTGCAGAGCCTGGTGAACAGAGCACTTGAGAGAGGTGTAAACAGCCATTGTCCTAAACCAAGTCCAGAATGCTTTGGGGTTCTTTCTCGCAGAGAAAGCTCATGGGTGATGGATTGAGGAAGATAACATGATGGTGATAAAGAGTAAGAGGGGAAGAACACATAGAAATTTAAAGTCTGTTCCTTGTTCTCAGATGATACATTATAACAGCACCTTGTGAATTTTCATCACTTGGAGGCCCACACACTGCTTTTGATGCAGTTCTCACCCAATTCCCAGAGAAAAATAAGTTGCTGCTGGTGCCCCAGGCATGGGTGCTTCACAAGGCCTAGGGCTCTTCCTTTCAGAAAACGACACAGCAAAGGAGTGAGGAGTTATTTGAGGAACATTTGGATGTAACTATTGTGTGATCATGGTGAACAGGAACATTTTGTTTCTGGGAGTTCAGCAAAGCCCCCATATTGTTTTTATACTTTTATACTCTGATCATTAAAGCAGAATGACAAATATGAGGATGTTTCTGGGTTGATTCATGCCTGTGGCCAATGCTGTGTAACAATCTTAGCTGTAGAGGGCACAGCTCACTGGCCCATGTGGGAATAAAATGGGCGACCTTGGCATCAGGAGCATGGCGCTCCAACCACCTGAGCCACTGGGCCAGCCCAAAATCCTAAAATTTATATGGAAACATAAAGAGACCCCGGATAGCCTCGGCAATCTTGAGAAATAAGAACAAAGTGGGAGGTATCACGATACCTGACATCAAATTATACTACAAAGCTACAGTAATCAAAACAGCATGATACTGGCATAAAAACAAACACATTGATCAACGGAACAGAATAGAGAGCCCAGAAACAAATCCATCTCAATATGGTCATTTAATCTACCTCAATGGAAGCAGGAATTTACGGTGGGTTTCCCAGCACTATTCAATAAATGGTGTTGGGAAACCTGGACAGACACATGCAAAATAATGAAACTGGACCACCTCCTTACACCATATACAATAATAAATTCAAAATGGACTAAAGACTTAAATGTAAGATCTGAAACGGTAAAATTCCTAGAAGAAAGTATAGGAAGAAAGTTTACAGACATTACCCAGAGTAATATTTTTACTGATATATCCTCTCGGGCAGGAAAAATAAGAGAAAAAATAAATATATGGGATTACGTCAAACTAAAAAGTTTTTTCACAACAAAGGAAACCATCAATAAAACAAAAAGGGGTCCTACTGAATGGGAGAAGATATTTGTCAATGATATAGCTGATACGGGGTTAATATCACAAATTTATTAAAAACTCACTCAACTCAACTCTAAAAAAACAAACAACCCAATTTAAAAAATGGGCAGAGGACATGAAGAGACATTTTTCTAAAGAGGACATACAGATGGCAAACAAACACATGAAAAAATGCTCAACCTCAATAATCATTAGAGAAATGCAAATAAAAACCACAACGAGATACCACCTCACCCCAGTCAAAATAGCTATCATCAATAAATCAACAAACAACAAGTTCTGGTGAGGATGTGGAGAAAAGGGAACACTTGTGCACTGTTGATGGGACTGCAGATTGGTGCAGCCACTATGGAAATCATTATGGAGGTATCTCAAAAACTGAAAATGGAACTACCTTATGACCCAGCAATTCCACTCCTACGTATCTATCCAGAGAAATCCAAAACTCTAATTCAAAAAAATTTATGAACCCCTATGTTTATTTCAGCACTATACACAATAGCCAAGACATGGAAACAACCGAAATCCCCATTGGTGGATGACTGGATTAAGAAACTGTTGTACATTTATACAATGGAGTATTATGCAGCCATAAAGAAGAATGAAATCTTACCTTTTGCAACAATATGGATGGACCAGAGAACCTTATGCTAAGTGAAATAAGTCAGACAGAGAAAGACAAATATCATATGATCTCACTTATATGTGGAATCTAAAGAAAAGAGTAAATGAATGAACTAATTAGAAACAGTCTCAGAGACATAGAGGAAAA